>NC_056471.1:425117-440242 GCF_008729295.1 Plectropomus leopardus | reverse complement strand
GGCTCCTACAATGTATCTAAAATGCATTGTGTAAGCAAAATTGTTACATTCAAGTAGAAAAGATGCACCATTGAAACCCATTCAAACTGTAATTTCTGAACCCACAGCCATCATATCATAAAAACATGCATTGTATTATTTCTGGGTGTCTGCACTATCAACTAACTATAGCGCAGGACCAGCATCATTAGGTCACATAATAATGCTAAGAAACAGTCACTATATCCTACAAGAAGTAAATAAATGATTGCCAGTTTGATTGTATTTGCATGATACCTATCGCCTTTTGGGATGGGGAAGAGGGAGTGATAACTTCAAAGCCAGCTTCTGCCCATGGATGTCATTGTTAAGCGAACAGGTTTTGAAACATATCAAAATGTTTCAAAACAATGGTTCGAAAATGTTGAAACGTTTCAAAGTTTCAAATTTGCCATCTCTAGTGCCCACTGCCTGCAGTGCATTAATAATCCACCAGGGGCAGGTGACATGTATGAGATTATTTATTTATTAATTTAGTTTGACTTCAAATTATACAGTTCATTGCAGCCTAGAGACAAGCAATTCATTTTAAAACATTGAAAATGTTTCAGATTGTATATAACATGTTTTTCAGTGAATTATTGTTAACCCTGTAAAGCCTGGCTCAACATCCGTTTTCTTTTGATGTGTTCAGGTGCCTTTCACAAGCACTAAAACTTAGAGTTGTATCTGCATATACAACAAGCTTCATTCTCATTTTTTGATAGTGCATCTATATGAGATTTGAAGGTGAATTTGTCATCAGTCCAGATGCCTAAATATAATTTTTATGGAAAATATTGACCTGATGTCCCCTACAAGGGACATGATATAAAACATGATAACATTTGAGGGGAAAAAGGACATTATGTTTCTCATATACCAATTACTTTAATATATAAAATATATTGCATTTATCTATGTCACCAAAGAAGGCACACCTCTCTCAGTTTTCTCACATTTTACGTTGTCTAATTCACTGACATAATATGAAGAAAAAAATGAATCTCAAATGAAAATGTGAAATTTTCCTCACCAGTTGGTCTGTATTAAACTGCACAGTTAGTCTGTATTAAAGTGGCCAGTTTGTCTATATAAAATGTGCAGCTTGTAATAAAGTATATAGTTTGTGTGTATTAAAGAGGGCCAGTTTGTCAATATTAAAATGTGCAGCTTTTATTTAAGTATATAGTCTGTATCAAAGAGGGCCAGTTTGTCTGTGTTAAAATGTGCAGCTTGTATTAAAGTGGACAGTTTGTCTGTATTAAAGTGGAACAACTTGTCTGTTACAACTATGTGGACTCAAAAATTTCGAAAGCATTTCTTTGTATGTCACACTCCCTTTACAGTACGTTGGCCTGACTGGAGTCAGTCTTCAGTATCTGCAGTGTAACAATGAGTTTGATAGACTTTCTAAACCAGGGGTAAAACAGGGCGTAGATGAGAGGGTTCAGACAGGAGTTAAAATAGAACAGACATATTATAAAGACTGCTGATGAAGCATTAATCATGGCTTCCTGGCCTGTAAGTGTGACACAATAATATGGGCAGAGGCATATCAGAAACACGACAATAACAATCCCAAGGGTCCTGGCTGCTTTCAGCTCCGATTTCTTCGCCATTACACCCACTGAGGTGCGTGTAACCGTGAGTGAGACAGCTATAATGTGAGAGCGCATGGCTTGAGCCTGAGACACAGCCACCACAAACACTCTCATGTACAGAATAACGATGACAGTGACAGGACCGATGAAAGACAAAATGAGATCTGAAAGTCCAGCAGCATAATCAATGACCAGCACACATTGTCCAACGCAGGAGTTAAACCTGCCCACTTGCTTCAGGTTATTCTTAAAGCGCACAGTGTGAAAAACAGTGGCGCATACCCAGCATATAGAAACACAGATTTTAACCCTTTGTTGTGTGACTTTGGTGGAGTAATGCATAGGATCACATATAGCCAAATATCGATCGACTGATATGAGCACCATGGTTCCTATGGAGGCTGAGGTGATAACATAATCTGAAACATAATACACAGCACACAACACGTCACCGAAATACCAGCAGCCGTCTATGAGCATAATTTGAAGCAACATCAGGAGGCTGATGAAGAAATCTGAGACAGCCAGAGAGAGCAGGAGGAGGTTGGTGGGGGTGTGGAGCTGCCTGGAGGCATAAGAGAGCAACACACTCATTATTTGTGGCATCAGTTCCAGCAAATACAAACATCAGATACACAAAAAACATATATTACTTGTAGTGTGAGATAGAGATGATGACCAGCAGGTTAAGAGTTGCAGTGAGCAGAGAAATAAAAGACAGCAGAATGGAAATGAGCATGGCTGCAGATTGTGGACGCACGGTCTTCCTGCAAGAAGTGTTGAGGAGCTGTGGGAAGCAGAGTTCACTTCCTTCCAGCAGCTCCATCATCAGTGAAAAGAGACAAGACGCTGCTGAGCTCTGGCAGCTCTCTGACCACAGGTTTCTTTCATGCATTCATATAGGATTCATATCTCTCCTCCCTGTCCGTCCTTCGTCACCTCCTCTGGTGACAAATCTTTCAGTACCAAGCTCCTCCCTACTTTACTTTCTGCAGCAGACTTTTTCATCTGTTGTTATCATCATAAATTATGTTACATAAAAGGTTTTTTGAAACCAAAGCAAATTGGCTCAATTTCTTTCAAAAAGTATGATAAGAAGGCAATGAGCAACAAGAGAAGAAATTACCCAAAAGTTAGAAAGAAATTAGTTAAAAGTAAGATAAAATTACCTGAAAATTGATATTAAAAATATCAACCGTAAAACAAAGTTTAAAAAAAAAACCATAAAAACATATGTCATTATGATAATTATAAATATTATGTTTCCTCTAGATTTTTAAAAAAAGTAATTTTCCAAATCTACTAACTTGTGGAACATTATTATCAAGTTGCTCATTGCCTTTTCCCATGTTTCTGAAAGAAATCATGCTGCTTTGCTCCAAAGTTTAAATACTCGCCAAAGGCATCTGAAAGCAGCACAAGAAAAGTAAAGTCACTTCATGTTTCTAAAGGATAAGTACTTTCTTTAGATCATTTTCTTTTCATTTTTTAAAACTTCTTTCTCTTTTTTTGGGCTCATTTTTAGGCAATTTTCTCATAACTTTGTACTAATTTTGGGTCATTTCTTCTTAAGATGCTGGTCACCCTCTTACCAAAGACATCAAGTCAATTTGCTCAGGTTTCAAAGGGTTAAAAGGAATTTTCCATTTCCACCAGCCTGCAGAGTGATGTGAGACATTTCCATTAATCCTCAAATTGCGCAAATTGAAATTGCCAATATAAAATACACCTAATGGTAACATGCCAAAAAAATCATTGTAATTCAAGTTTTCAGTTTGTATAAGGTGTTTCTACAAAGCTATATTTCGCAAAACTGCAATGGTGCCATCGATCCAGTTCTATCCAAACCATAGAATGTAAATAAATATTGATAACGTGCCCCCACTCAACCACGCAATGCTTAAGTCAAGATGAAATATCCGGGATAGGGGCCTTGCCATCTTGAGCTGATGATGTCATTTAGAGCCGGAGTCTGTGCAGTAGTGATATCCACGGTGGGGGAGTTTGCAAGCAGCTCCATTGAATGCAAGTGCACAGATTGGCTGTCACAGCAGTCAGTCATGGCGGTAAATGTGTAATTAAATACCTCAATAAAACTGAACTGATCATAAAAACAAACAGTTGAACAAACATCAGGGTGATGAGAATTAACTTCAATGACAGAAACCATCTTTGGGAAAAAGTTATTTGGCATCTACTTTGACTTTTTAGTTTGACCTATGTCCCATTCACTAACATTGAGGGGCGGGCTTTATGAGCTATACTGCAGTCAGACACCAGGGGGCAATCCAGATTGAAAAGTTACACTTGGGGGCAGCTGTCATGTTGTCCAGTCTGTGGTCCGAGCGCATTCTCATCTGACGTCAGTTGGACAAAATGTCAGCTTTTGGTGTCATATTCGTATGCCGAAAGCACTGACAGAGCAGACATATTCAACGAGTTCAGAGTTAGAATGGGCTGCGCATTCACACGATTGGGGCATTTGGACCACCTGAAAACATAATGCCTCCAGCCTTAGCTATTGCCACTGTAGAGGCATGATAAAATGTGTGTGATTGGGGCCTTCCTTCCTTTAACTATGTATTCCTTGTATACTTCCGTTGGCCTGTCATAGAGTTGGTAGTGTTTACCACTTTTTACTCACATTGTGGGTCTAGGTATCTATAGGCAAAGAAAGAAAGTGGCTCAGTGGACAAAATAGGAGGAGGAACCCCAGTCAAAATAAAAAAAACAAAAAAAAAAACCATTGCTGTTGTAGGGCAAAGGAGATAAGGGGATGGACTGAAGAAAAGTGATAAATCACCTGGATGAAAGAGAGGTTTGGTCAGAACGCTGCAAAAGCTCAGCAGTGTCTCGTCTCTTTTCTCTGATGATGGAGCTTCTGGAAGGAAGTGAACTCTGCTTTCCACAACTCCTCAACACCTCCTGCAGGAAGCCAAAGCATCCGCTCACCGAGGCTGCACTTATTTTCAGTCTGCTGTCCTTCATCTCTCTGCTCACTGTGATTCTCAACCTGCTGGTCATCATCTCCATCTCACACTTCAAGTAGTGACATATCTTAATAATTTGTGAAAGTGATATATACACTGACATTAATGGCTTTGTGTTGACCTTTGATTTAAACACTGCTTTGATATTTTACTCTACGACAGGTTGATGCTACAAACAATTATACATGATGCTCCTCTTTCAGGCAGCTCCACAGCCCCACCAACCTCCTCCTCCTCTCTCTGGCTGTCTCAGATTTCTTCGTGGGCCTCTTCATGTTTTTTGAGATGTTCCTTACAGACGGCTGCTGGTTATTTGGTGACATCATGTGTATTCTGCATCTGTATCTATCATATATTATCACCTCATCCTCAGTAGGAACCATGGTGCTCATATCAGTCGACCGATATGTAGCCATTTGTGACCCTCTGCATTACCCGACCATAGTCACAGTGAAAGGAGTAACAGTGTGTAACTGCCTTTGTTGGTTCTGCTCTGTTTTATACAACAGTCTCATCATGAAGGATAGCTTGAAACAACCAGGCAGGTATCACTCATGTACCGGAGACTGTGTTGTTGTCATTCACTACATAGCAGGAGTTGCTGACCTTGTTTTGACCTTCCTCGGCCCCGTCACCGTCATTGTAGTTCTGTATATGAGAGTATTTGTGGTGGCTGTGTCTCAGGCTCGTGCTATGCGCTCTCATGTTGCAGCTGTCACACACAAAAAATCAGTCAAAGTAACTGCAAAAAAGTCTGAGATGAAAGCAGCCAGGACTCTCGGTATCGTCATAATCGTGTTTCTGATATGCCTTTGCCCGTTTTACTGTACCGCTCTTGCAGGCCAGGACAGCCTGTTTGGCGTCACCTCTTTCCCCATTGAGACGTGGCTGTTCTTTTTTAACTCCTGTTTAAACCCAGTGATCTATGCTTTTTGCTACCCCTGGTTTCTAAAATCTGTTAAACTCATTGTTACATTGAGAATATTTAAGCCAGACTCTTGTGATGCCAACATACTGTAGAGAGAGTATATGTAGTCATAATACCTTTTCTGAGAAGAGGGAACTTTTATTTATGGTTCTCAGTTTACAAATTTTGTTACTGTTTATACCCACAGCTCAGTATTTCTGCACTGCTGTTTATGTCTCGGATATCACACACAAACGATTATATTTGTATCTAACTCAAACTGCTCATAAAACTTTAAGTTTATTCAAGTTATAATGACTACCCTTAAATTGGATTGATTTCTTTCACAAACTTAGAAGGAGGGTGAAGAGCAGCTTCACAAGAAATGGCCCAAAAATCAGCAAGAAATTAACAAAAAGCTACAGAAAATAACCTAAAAAATAAAATTAGAGAAAGGAAAGGATAAAAAGCAAACAAAAAAAAACAAATTAAAAAAGAATTAACTCAAGAAAGTGGGATTTTTTCTGTGACATAATATTAAATATAGTATTAAGTGAATTATAAAAAGGTTTAATACTGGTAAAACGCATCTGAATGCAGCACAAGAAAACTGATGTTGATCCAGTTGTTAAAGGGATGAATGTAAAGTATGTTACTTTTATAATGGACAAGTCACAGAAATCTGCCTGCTGCTGCCCTGTTATTGGAACTCAGTCAGTGTCACTGTGTGATTTGAAAAACTCATGTTGTTCCTGAACAGTCAGAGAATTTATGTCAAATACTGAAGAAATAGGATGTACATTTACTTTTAGGTCGGTCTAACTATAATGTTTTTCTATAATCTCTTCATCAACACCATGAACAAAAACATCTTATCTCAGGCTTCATTCAACAGCCACAACATAGGCTAAAATAAACCGCAGTAAGTAACACTCTGTGTTAACCCTCCTTACTTAAATTAAAAAGCTGTATACATGCATTTAAAACCCACTTTACAGTGCAGTTGTATCAGAGGCATTAGGACATTTAGAGTGTCTGTTTCCTCTGAAACCTGGATCGACATCACTCTTCTTGTGCTGCATTCACACGCCAGTACAAGTATTCGAATCTTTGAAGCCAGAGCAAATTGATGCAACTTGTTAAGACGTGTTCCACAAACTGCAATATATTAGTAGATTTAAAAAAAAAAACTTTTTAAAAAGCTAGGGGAAAAATGTAAAAAAGTATTTCGAATTTGCATAATTATATATTTAAACACAATTAACAGAATTATTATTTTTAAGCACATTTGTTTTATTTATTTATCACTAAGTTTTAAGTATATTTCTTGCACTTTTTACATTTTTTGCTAGTTTTGGGTCATTTCTTCCTGAGTTGCTTTTTGCCTTCTTCTCATGTTTTTGAAAGAAATCAAGCCAACTTGCGTGGGCATTTAAACAATTATAAGTTCTCTTATAAAATCACATTTGAGAGTTTTACATCCTTTTTTTCTTTTACTGTAGTTATTAATTAGCTGTTGACACACCAGCCCTCACTTATGGGTGCCCACATAATGAAAAATGCATTAATAAACAATAATGACTAGGAATGTCTAAGTCAAGTTTTTTTTTTTTTGCCCCTTACTCCAGTCCAAGTCATTTAACACACAGTACAACTGCACACTGTACAAGTAAATTAAAGTTTTTTTTAAAAAATGTGTCAGTGTATAGGGCACAGACTATATATAAGTATCTCAAACAGACCCACTTAAAAAATCCTGAACCATCACTTATATGTTTTTATGTCTGCACACCAGTGATAGCTGTGGCTGAAGGCATTTTATTTTTGGGTTGTCCCTCCCAGTCTTTGAGGCAATTTGTTCAAATCTGGCACAAAAGTCCACTTAACTCAGTGATGAACTGATTAGAATTTGGTGGACAAAGGTCAAGTTCACCATGACATTGTATCTATCTTATCCTCATGAATGTGATATCTCAAAAATTCCTTGAGGCATTTTTTTGGTGCAAATTTGGCACAAACAACCATTTGGACTCAACAATGAACTGATTAGATTTTGATGGTCAAAGGTCAAGGTGAAAGAAGGAAGGTGAAGGAATTTCCTAAAATTTGGCACAAATGTCCACTTGGACTTCACAATAAAAATAAATACAAATCTGGTGGTGAAAGGCCAAAGGTCAAGGTCACTGTAAACTCACAAAACATGTTTTTGGCCATAACTCAGGAATTTATGTGGTAATTATGACAAAATTTCACAAAAATGTCTAATATGATAAAACGATGAGGTGATGACATGAGAATGTGCTCAGACAGATCCGGTGGTGTAGTTATTATACACTGCAGGAAGGCTGGATGGCACCAGGGGCATCCACATGCAACGCACACAGGTGGTGTCACTTTCGAACATGGCCCGACAGAACTGGTTGTGCATTAAAAAATACTAAAGGACAGCACCAGGTACAGTATTAATGCTGCCGGTAACAATGTAATATAAGGTGTGCAAGTGCACTTACAAGGTGGGTGGTCCCACAAACATAAGAATTTCATGCAGGAGTCTGCAGTTCACTTCCTGTGCGGATATGAGTTTTTATTTTTCTACATGTATACATGTGCCTCTTTTGCCTAAACCTAACCATAGGTGACGGTCCTCGCAGGCTTCCATGTGCTGTTGTGTAAACAAGAGGACCGTGCTGCTTCATCCCACCATGTGCATTTGTTGACATCACGATAACAACATCCCGGAGTGGAAACAGCTGACGCAGAAGGATACCTAAAATGTCATAAGTAGTGATGTCATAAGAGTTGGAATGAGAACACACTAGACACAAATGTGAGGCTAAAAATAGAATTATAAAAAAAGGGAATATTGTTCTACCAACTAATTTGAATTGTTTGTGCTTTCTTGACATGATGTAACTCTCCAAAGTGTTACAACATTGTTTGGTGCTCAGTTTGGGACTGGCTGGCCACACCTGCAGCAGGGCGAAAGGGACGATGGAGTGGAGTGGAACAAAGAGATAAATCCTCTGTAGTAAGTAAATTTTGTCATAACGCTGCCAAACTCAACAGCTTCCCTCTCATCCTTTATCTCTGATGATGGAGCCCCTGGAAGAAAGTGAACTCTGCTTTCCACACTTTCTCAACTCTTCCTGCAGGAAACCAAAGCGTCCACTCACTGAGGCTGCACTTATTTACAGTATCCTGTCCTTCATCTCTGTTTTCACTGTGACTCTCAACCTGCTGGTCATCATCTCCATCTCACACTTCAAGTAGTGACATATCTTAATCCATTTATGAAAGTGATGGATGTACAGAAATTAATGGTTCATTAAAAAAAGGAAAATATAGGTATATGGTAGATCTGGCTTTGTGTTGACCTATGATTAAAAACTGCTCTGATATTTTACTGTTGAAATTTGACTGGTTAATATTTTAATGGAGTTGCAACTGATACTAGAAATAATTATACATGATGCTCCTCTTTCAGGCAGCTCCACAGCCCCAGCAACCTCCTCCTCCTCTCTCTGGCTGTCTCAGATTTCTTCGTGGGCCTGGTGATGTTTTTTGAGATGTTCATCATAGACGGCTGCTGGTTATTCGGAGACATCATGTGTGTCCTGCATCTGTATCTATCGTACATTATTACAGCTGCATCAGTAGGAAACGTGGTGCTCATCTCAGTCGACCGATATGTAGCCATTTGTGACCCTCTGCATTACTCTGCCAGAGTCACTGTGAGAAGAGTTACAATACGAGTTTGTCTTTGTTGGGTTTGTTCTGTTTTCTACATCAGTCTCATCATAAAGGATAACTTAAAACAACCAGGCAGGTATAATTCCTGCTTGGGAGAGTGTGTGATTGTCATTAACTACATAGCAGGAGTTGTTGACCTTATTTTGACTTTTCTGGGTCCTGTCACTGTCATCATAGTTCTGTATATGAGAGTATTTGTGGTGGCTGTGTCTCAGGCTCGTGCCATGCGCTCTCATGTTGCAGCTGTAACTCTTCAAGGTTCAGAGAAAGTAACTGCTAAGAAATCTGAGATGAAAGCAGCCAGGACTCTTGGTGTGGTTGTAGTTGTGTTTCTGATATGTCTTTGCCCATATTTTTGCTCCATTCTTGCAGGCCAGAACAGCTTGTTGGGCCTTAGTTCATTCGTCTTCGAGGCCTGGCTGTTCTATTTTAACTCCTGTCTAAACCCAGTGATCTATGCTTTTTGCTACCCCTGGTTTCAAAAATCTATTAAGCTCATTGTGACATTTAAGATACTTCAGCCTGACTCCTGTGATGCCAACATATTGTAGTGGGAGAGGGTTCAGTCATTCTGAGATTTTTTTTTTCTGTGAAAAAGGAATGAAGTATTTTTTGATGCTACTGAACCTTAAGTTGGGACACATGTAAAACAAGGAGTTTGCATTTTATAAAATGTGTGCAACAAAAATCTACATGTCCTCATCTCCATTTTTTTTTTGTCATTCAATGTCATATGTGTCTTTATCAATATAATGTGCTGCCTGTCTTTAGTTTGCCTTGGACTGGTGCTCTGTTTATGGGTTTGAGTCAGAGGCTCTGTGTTGTTGAACAGTCAGAAATGTCAATCAATGTCACATACTATTTACTTTGAAGTAGGAGCCCATAATATTTTTGTCTCTCCATCAACACCATGAACAACAACACCCGAAATCAAATTGTTTTTCAGCCAACCATTATAGGTAACACTCTTCATATTAGCCCTTCTTATATAGCATTATAAGCTGTATGTACATATGTAAGAAATCATTTACAACACACTATAATGTAGCTGTATACAGATATTAGGACATGTAAGTGGCCATATATGTAATGCTGATAAATCTCCATTTTATTGTGAACTGACAGGTTTACTTAATTCCACAAGATAATAAGATATGATAAGCCTTTATTGGGCATAAAAGGGGAAATTTTGGTTTTTGCAGTAGCACAAAAAAAATATGAGAAAAAAAGGTTCTAATGTGAGTGGTCAGCAAATCTAGTATATGGCAATGATATATATATAGAATACAAATGTAGAAATGTAACAGGGTAAGAATACTCTGAAATGTAGTCATTTACTACAATGAACTTTATGTTAAATGTAAGTAAAAACAGAATACAATAATTTGCAAATCCTTTTCAACCTTTATTCAATTGAATACACAACAAAGACAAGATATTCAATGTTCAAACTGATAAACTTTATTATTTTTTTGAAAATATTCTCTCATTTTGAATTTGATGCCTGCAACACATTCTATAAAAGCTGGGACAGGGGCATGTTTACCACTGTGTTACATCACCTTTCCTTTTAACAACACTCAATAAGCGTTTGGGGACTGAGGACACTAATCGTTGAGGTTTTGTAGGTGGAATGGCAGCATGTGTTGCTCCAAAACCTGTATGTACCTTTCAGCATTAATGGTGCCTTTACAGATGTGCAAGTTACCCATGCCATGGGCACTAACACATCACAGATGCTGGCTTTTGAACTTTGTGCTGATAAAAGTCTGGATGGTCCTTTTCCTCTTTGGCCCGGAGGACATGACGTCCATGATTTCCAAAGACAATTTGAAATGTGGACTCGTCAGACCACAGCACACTTTTCCACTTTGCGTCAGTTGATCTCAGATAAACTTGGGCCCAGAGAAGCCGGTGGCGTTTCTAGGTGTTGTTTATAATGGGTTTCGCTTTGCATGATCAAGTTTTAACTTGCATTTGTAGATGTTGCGATGAACTGTGTTAACTGATAATGGTTTTTCCGAAGTGTTCCTGAGCCCACATGGTAATATCCTTTACAGAATGATGTTGGTTTTTAATGCAGTGATCCTGAGGGATCAAAGGTTACGGGCATTCAATGTTGGTTTTCGGCCTTGCCACTTACTTGCAGAGATTTCTCCAGATTCTCTGAATCTTTTTATGTTATTATGGACTGTAGACGATGAAATCCCTAAATTCTTTGCGATTGTACGTTGAGGAACGTTGTTCTTAAACTGTTGGACTATTTGCCCACAAACGGGTAACCGGTAACCGGCTGATTAGCTGGTTACACCAACCAATAACTGTTAACCCTTTTGGGTCCGGGGGGAATAAATTACCTGCGGGAGCTCCCCTAGGTCTCTTAGGACTCCGGGTCAGGAGCAGGTACGAGCTGTTGCATGCTGTGTTGCAACGAGCGCCATTGTTACGTTAGGTGTGTCTAATGTGCAGAGGGTACGTGGTTTGAGGATTACGAGCACGGAGTAATGTTGTTGTGAGGTCGCGAACAGCTGAGGTAACTTAATTGTTTGTTACTTTTATCATTACTGTTGTGTGATGTTTGTTATTTATTGGTGACTAATACGCTATGTTTTCGTTACAGTTGGCCACTGTTGCCTTGTCTTTTTACCTGCCTTTTGTTGTTGTTTTTTCCTTTTTTTGTTAGCTTTACATCCAGAGTTTTGTTTTTGGTTAGAAATACAACAGTTTTAACTAAAAAGACTCTGCTCAGGAACAGTTTGAAGGACTCCTGTCCAGGCTGTATAGGAGGCCGTGGCTGTGGTTGCATGGATTATTTGGTCAGGCCTTGTCTTGTGATTTTATTTTTCATTAGATGTGCCTTCTGTTTTTCATTAGATGTGTTGTGTGCTGCTATTTTTGTTTTTAGGTTTGACCTGATAATCCTGCTATGTAAGTAGTGGTGTTCCTTTCCACCTCATGTGACCTCCAGCTGTTTTGCACATTTCCAGTCATTATTAAATTAAATTAATAAAGATCATTGTTTTAAAAACTATTTTTTAATGGGAATAAAAAAAAAGAAAAAGATCGTATTTATATTTTTCTAAACATATGCCTTTGTATTCATTTGTGGTTCTACCTGTGTTTTTTTTAAATGTTGAAGGGTCAGGTATTAGATATATTAACATTCTTTGGGTGAGAGTCCCAAGGTGGCGTTGTTGGCTTGTTTTACTAACACCAGAAGTCCCTCATGGGTCCTAACTTGGCTACATTTGCAAAAATAAAAAAAACAATAAAGTTTATCACTTTGAACATTAAACATCTTGTCTTTGTAGTGCATTCAACTGAATATAGGTTGAAAAGGATTCGCAAATCATTGTATTCTGTTTTTATTTACGTTTCACACAATGTCCCAACTTCATTGGAATTGGGGTTTGTAAATACAAATTACAATAGCGTACAATTAGACAATACTGATAGGTAAAAAAAGAAGTCTGATCATTTTACCCTGAATTATTTAGCCACATAAAAATATTATTTAAAAAAACACACACAAAGTGTGCAAGCTTGTGGCGTCCCCATTTTCCTTTTACACACACTAATGAAACTCATCACACCTGACTTGGCGGTAAAACGAAGATCACCCAAAACTGGGTGAGATTAGGATTAATGGTCTGTGCTGTCAAAGGAACAAAGGGTCAACCACTGCCATAGATGAATTAAATAAGCCCTTAAACATATCCAGTTACACTCCTCCCTCCCCTGGCTTAACTATGGTGCGTCAACCCGTTGCTTACAAACCACAAACAGCTCTTTGTCTGCATATATGTAATTCCTCTTTTCCTTTTTTCAATTTGTTTTCATACAAATTTAATTCATACCAAAACACTGGGAAAAATTCATTTGGCGTGTACTTTGAGTTTTTCCTTTGGCATATGTCCCATTCACCATCATGAAGGGGCGGGCTTTAGGCATCCAGGCACCAGGGAACCATCCAGATGTTACACTTTGGGCAAACTGTCGAACTGTCATGATGTCGTTTTTTTTTGTTTTTTTTTAACAGTCTATGGTCCAAACAGGGCACGTGTAGGCTTACCTATGTGTCCTAAAAGAGTGCATGTAGCTCTTTGTCCCAACAGGGCAGATGTTGGTGTGTATCCCAAATAGGTGCATGTAGCATGTCTCCCAAGAGAGAAGGGAGTAATATGTCTCAACAGGATGCATTTAGGCCTTGCTATGTGTCCCAACATTGTGACTGTAGCTATGTGTCCCATCAGCATGCATGTAGACCTGACTATGTGTCCCAACAGGGCATAGGTAGCTATGTGTCCCACAAGTTATGCCACATTTTCTTTACTGCTTCTTAGTTAAACAAATCTTTAGGCTTTCGATGGATACAAAGAAAAAAAATCTGTGTTTAAATGTGATTGGCAACATGAGGTTATGTTTATTTATAAAACCTATGACACATACAGGCCTGTAAATATATAAGTATATGTCTGACATATTTATGTAGGCTGGACATATGTATATGTCAATACATGAAATTGTTGCTATTTTAACAGGTTTTATGTATAGTTTGTACATGATTTACATATGTTTTTACTTCATATTACTTACTGAAATTCAATAGACGTACAACTTTCACATTTCTGTATGGCAAAGACTAGCCCAAATGGTAGCTGAGGAATCAACATATCAAACAGAGATGATTGAACTGTCAGAGGACAGACTGAAATCCAGCTGAAGGAAGGAAACTGTGCTGACACAGAAGTAACTTGAAGCTTGTAGCTGAATTCAGTCTGATCATTTTTGGGTTAAAACTTTTCCTCTCTCTCTCTCTCTCTCTCTCTCTCTCTCTCTCTATATATATATATATACTCCTCTGAGTCTTAGTCAAAATATGAAGTTCCTAACTGTTTGCCTGTACTTTGTTGACATGATGTAACTCTCAAGTGTTCAAACTATTGTTTGATGCTCAGTGACTGGCTGGTCACAACTGGCCACACCTGTACTGAGGTAACAGGGAGGATGGGATGAAGTGGTGTAAAGTGATAAATCAGCTGCAGATGGAGAGGTTTGGTCACAAATCTGTCAGAGCTCAGCAGCATCTCCTCTCATCTCTTCTTTTCTGATAATGGAGCCCCTGGAAGAAAGTGAACTCTGCTTTCCACAACTCCTCAACTCTTCCTGCAGGAAGCCAAAGCGTCCACTCACTGAGGCTGTGCTTATTTTCAGTCTGCTGTCCTTCATCTCTGTTTTCACTGTGACTCTCAACCTGCTGGTCATCATCTCCATCTCACACTTCAAGTAGTGACATATCTGAATCCATTTATGAAAGATGATAGATGTACAGATATTTATTGTTCATGCATAAGCAGATAGGAAAATGTCAGATTGGTATGTGCTTATCTATATTTCATACTGCTGTTAAAGTTTATAAATGTATTATAATATTAGTTGCTAAATATTACAATAGAATTGCAATTAGTAGAGCAACTAACAATAATACATGATGCTCCTCTTTCAGGCAGCTCCACAGCCCCACCAACCTCCTCCTCCTCTCTCTGGCTGTCTCAGATTTCTTTGTCGGCCTGAACATGATCTTTGCAATGTTCATCACTGATGGCTGCTGGTTATTTGGAGACATCATGTGTGTCCTGCATCTGTATCTATCGTACATTATTACAGCTGCATCAGTAGGAAACATGGTGCTCATATCAGTCGACCGATATGTAGCCATTTGTGACCCTCTGCATTACTCTGCCAGAGTCACTGTGAGAAGAGTTACAATCTGTATTTGTCTTTGTTGGGTTTGTTCTGTTTTCTACATCAGTCTCATCATGAAGGATAACTTGAAACAGCCAGGCAGGTATAATT
>NC_056471.1:388586-424617 GCF_008729295.1 Plectropomus leopardus | reverse complement strand
TTAACCTTTGAACATTTTTATTCTGTATTCAGATGTCCATTTGTCCATAAGATTGTTCATAATGCAGCCCCCACAACTTTGAAGAGGTTTGTTCAACTTCGCTCTGAGCACTCAAGCAGAGCAACAAAGTCTGCCTCAAGCTCAGATTGTAGTATCCCCAAACGTGGCTCTGCTTCTGCACAATCCGCATTTTCTTTTAAAGCCAAAAAAGCATGGAATAATCTCCCAACTAATCTGAAACTTTGCACAGACTTCCGTATTTCTCCCACAAAGTCAAAAAATGGATTTTAAGGAACCAGTCTTTTACACATTAATTTCTCATCCCGAAAAAGTTTTCAAGAACTCTAGGAAACATGTATATAACATTTTAATATCTGCATATTGTTATTTGCTCTTATAATTTCTGAAATGTGGCCTGTGTGTATGTGTGTGTGACTGTTTTGCTGTTGGTATCATCTGTATTTTACTGCTGCCCTTACCTGCCCAGGGACTACAGATGGATATTAGCTAGTAAGCTAAATCTGGTGCAAAGCATCTTTTCTCTTGTGAGACTAATGTTATTTTGTACATTGTCCCTGATTCAAATAAACTTAATAAACTAAACTAAACTCGCCAGCCATCAGTCTACAATCAGCTCCCTACGCTTCTTGGTTCAGAACAAGGGCTGTATATAAGGATGGATGACGCTCACCCAACTATACTCAATTTGCTTAAGTGAAGCTAAAATATCCGGGATACAGCCGCTACCATCTTTGCACTGGTGATATCATTTGGAGTTGGCGTCTGCCCTGTAGTGGTATCTGAACACCGGTCCAACCAGTCGCAAGCAGCAAAATGATCACTTGAACAAACATCAAGGTGATGAGAACTACCTTCAGTGACAGAAACCATCATTGGGAGAAATTTATTTGGCTTGCACTTTGAGTTTGGCCTATTTCCCATTTACTAGCATTGAGAGGCAGGCTTTATGACCTGTACTGCAGACAGACACCAGGGGGCAAGGTAATTTGAAAAGCTTCACTTTGGGGAAGCTGTCATATTGTCCATCTTTATATGTCGTCTGTAATCCAAAAGTGGATACCCCGAAGAAAATGCTAACTTAGCTTTTAGCTAGCTGTTAATGTTAGAATTGGGTTATTTAGTCACTACAAGTGGTGCTGTAGCAGATTTCAACTGACCATCTCATTTGTCTTGTACCAGTGCTCTGTGGGAGCATGTGCAAGAGTCTCGGTTGACAGGAAAATCAAGTTCTATTTTGTGGAGTGTTTTTTTGTTGTTTTTGGAATCATTTTTTGGCGAATATTAAGCAAATGTAGCTGCGGTTTGCAAGTTAGCATCAAATATGAAGAAGAAAAAGACAAAAAAGTTAGCTCCTGGATGTATTAAACGGGCTGCTGACGAAGGACAGGAGAGGAGGAGGCCGTGCTAAACTCAGCAAGACGAGGTCACAGAGCTGTTTTATTCAAAACTAGATGGTATTTTATTTTAAGATTTAATTACAGTACTTGTGTATATGTACTTGAACATCCCATTATTTGTTTGAATCCTATTGTCATTTGAATAAACCGTTTTAATGGTTTAAAGTGTGTTACATTCTGTCTGTCTTTAAATACACACGTCTAGGGTCCTCCAGTTGAGAATAGCCAATTCAAATTGTTTGTTATAAAAAGAAATTAATTTGATCAAAGCATAGCAAACATTTGCATTGTTAAAGATTTAAGTAACTTTATACTAAACATATTACAAACTTCTGAGATCAAATGAAACTAAGTTCTCAATTTCACATATATTTATTTCTTGAAAGATTTGTAATTTAGATTATTATATAAAGCCTTTCAACTTTAAAAAACTTAATGCATTTGTCTTTCAATCCGTCTTTTACTTCACAGGAAATAAAACATGAGGAAGGCTAACTTTCGCTGGTGAGATGACGTGATTTCTTGCTATGTGCTGATATCTTTTATGAGCATTCACTAACGGAGATCTTACTGCGCATGTGCTTACGGAGGTTTGTGTGTCTACAGCTCAGCAGTCTTGATGGTGGGCATGGTTTGTAGGCGGCCACAAACAGAATGTTGCTCCAGCTATGCCTCTGTTGCTGTGAGTCTGTCGATGCTAGCAAGCTAATGAATGGCTTCATTAGCAAAAACTGTCTTATGAGGCCACCTATGGCGTTCTTCTATGATTTACATGATTTTGCATCTTAAGAGCGCCTTATTGCTGTTTGTATTTATGCTCTTAAAAAGAAATAGAGAAAATATGAATCCCATAAACCACAAATCTATTCTTAGCAGATATTTTTCACATCTTGAAAAGGCTAATTGTCCTGTTTCACAACTGTATAACTTTTTCTTTGTTAGTTTTCTAAAATCACTACAAGCATCCTGTTAATGTCATCATAAATAGATAAACTTTTTTTTTCTTTTTTTAAGAAATAGGCCTAGTCACATCCCTAAAACCACAGATTGTTCTTATGTTTTTCTGCTCGAATCCAAATTAAATAAGTTACAACATGTTTCATTCTTAGCTTTAGATGTTACTGCTTCCACTCTTTATGCTAAGCTAGGCTAACCAGGTCCAGCTCTATTCTTGACATACAGACGCAAGAGTGAAATCAATGTTCTCATCTCACTCTCAGAAAAAAAAGATATTCCTTTAGGGGCCTTTTATTTAAGGCACATGTCTTATGTCAGAAGGTTGCATCAATTCAGAGAGTATTTTTGGGCACAGGTCGTCTATGATAAAAGCAGATGCTGTGTTTTTGCTGTGATTTTCAATAGTGTGATTTTCAATACACATCCCATAAATCCAAGCATTGCTCTTTCAGTGTTGGCAGGAGACATATAGTGTATAATATACATAACACAATGTAACATCTGTGGTTTTTGTTTCCCTCTGCTTTCTGAGATGACACTGCGCTGAAAGTCCTCAGGATGAGAGCACAGGATTAAAAACTGTACAAACTGCTGCTGCTGGACTGTTACTGTTGAAGAGCTAGAAAAATAATCCGGTGGCCCAGCCTTTCTAGGGGTAGCATGGTGTCCTCTTTTGGGTAAATAAAGGGAGGCTCATATTCAGTGAGAGTCAGAGTACAGGGTGGAGGCATCACCAAAGGTGTGAGTCTGACAGACGCTGAAAAGGCCAGCAGGCTCCTCATCTGTCCATACTGAAACACACACACACCGACATCTTCAGATCGAAACTTCGTATTCTCTTGTTTCCTGTGAAGACAGTGAACATAAGAGGTCACAGAGAGAGAGAGAGACTTATACAGCAGAGGTTGTCAAACCTAACCTCGAAATAGATCAACATCAGACAACCAAACCTAATTTGTGTCCTAGTGTGTTTAATTTGACTGAAACTGAGCCATTACTCATTTTGCAGGACAGAGTCACTATCACTATTGAAAACATGATCTTATTCTTACTCGTTAGATTTTTCCACCTGCACAGTCCCTGAGTTACTGAAATCATGCAGCCTTTTGCATTATCTTATCTTGATACAGATAGAGAAAGGGTTAGCAGTAAGAAAATCGGCGGTTAGGTTCATGCACCAAAACTTTTTTGTTATGGTTAGAAAAACATTGCAGATGTCACTAAAAAACGATTGTCTTTGAGTGGCATATGTTTAAGGCGGCTGTTCATACCAAAACAAATGACCATGGTGGACAGGGACAGTCTTATGGGGGTGCGTGCCTGCAGGATGGCAGGCCCTGCAGCTACTTCATGCAAAAACCATCACGCCAACTTAGCCGATCCTCTACCACAGCAGGAGCAGAGCAATAAGAAAATCTTGATCATTAGCCTAAAACAACGGGAGAATCCATCCACGACTCTGCAAAACTCATTCATCGTTTGCTTCTGCTTGACCATATTCCTGCTCTCTGTGCACTGCTGTTTCTCAAACTAGTCTGACAGCCAAGCTCACCTTGCCAAAACGGTGAGCCAACTTTTTGTCTACACAACACTGCTTGACAATGGCCATGTCAAACAATCCAAAAACGCTCCGCTGCTGCATCGTTAACAGGACTGCTTCCTAGCATAGTACTGTGTGTTTGGATTGCACAATCGCAAATGAACGTCTTCAGCTCCGGTGGTGGAATCAGGGAGCATGGGGCTGCGTACTCGATTGGCAGTGGCAAGGATTACCTTGCGGGACAACACGGCTCTCAGAGGCGCAGTTGACTCGCTTACCATGATTACCATTGGTATTGCTGCCATTCAGTCCTCTCTTGGGTTATCAACATCAAGGCTTGCCCTCTCTGGATCTGTCGAACAATTCTTTTGCCTGGCTATCAACTGGATGAACATTTGTGGCTCTGCATGGCCTCACCAGGGTGTTTGGGTTCGCATCCATGACCATCAGCAGTGGCGAGGACAACCAATGCAGTTGCCCAGCAGGGTGGCCCAGCTCCCCGAGACACTGGGGAAACACTCGCCATGCTTACCATCCATACTGCCACCATCCAACCTACTCTTGGCATATTTATATCAAGGCTTGCGTTCCTTAAATCCACCATACATTACCTATGCCCATGTATCATCTGGACTGTCATCTACATTGCTTGTCCCTCAGGTAACTCCAACAACAACAGATACAGTAGAGTGTAACTCTGTTGCATCTCCACCGCCAACAATAATTACGAATAAAATTTCCACCTAAATAGTGAGAAGAGGTATAAAAATAATCTACCCTGGGTGAAGGATGGAATATGGAAATTAATGAAAGTGAGAGATAATGCACAAAAGAAATCTCTACAAACTGGACTTACTAATAACTGCCAGAGTTTTACATCACTTCGGAATAAAGTTGTAAAACAGATCTGTAAAGCCAAAGCAGATTTCTTTATTGAGATGATAGATGGGGCAAATGGAAATGGAAAGTTGATATAGGAAAACTTAAACAAGCTATGAGCGACAAAATAAAGATATTTTTTCCAATGAGCTGAATCAGCTCCAGGTAAATGGCACACTAACTGACAATTCAGACATTATTGCCAATAGCCTTAACACATTTTTTATTAATTCAGTTGATGAACTAACAAAGCATTTTCAATGCCTAGACATTTCATGTATCCACTGGATGAAAGAAAAACCGGTATGTAGTTCAAGAGAAATATCTGTCCTAGAGGTTCTAAAAATAATTTCTTCTTTGAAAAGTTCCAAAGTCAGGGGTGCATTTGGTCTGGACAGTAATTTTGTAAAACTCCATAAAGAGGCTCTTGCAAGCCCCATTGCTCATCTGATAAATTTGTCCATAAAACAGGGTAAGGTACCATCAACTTGGAAAACTCCTAAGGTTACCCCAGTCTTTAAAGCTGGTGATAAGATGAAACCAGAGAACTATTGGCCAATAGGTATATTACCTAAAAGTTTATTGGACCAGGGTGGCTATGGTGGCTGTTTTTCTGGATTTGAAACAAGCTTTCAATACCATAAATTGATGATGATGCGCTTCTTTCGAAATTGTCTTATTTTATCTTTTCTAAAAGCACCCTCTGCAGGATGAAGTCATATCTCTCAGATAGAAAACAAGCTGTACAGATAGGAAATTCACAATTACCCTACCTCGCTTGCTCGGCTGGAGTTCCACAAGGCTCAATATTGTGACCTATTCTATTCAGTCTTAATGTCAATAACTTACCAAATGTTTGTCCAAGAGTGTGATTATATTCTGATGAGGCAGTATTGTATGCAAATGCCAAAACAAAGCAAGAATGTGCTGCAATTCTATCTGCAGCCATGTTACTAGTGTCCCAATGGCTCCAAAACTCCTGTCTACATCTCAACACACAAAAAAAAACTGTATGCATGTTTTTCTCTCGGCAGCCAGCAGAGGCCCAGCAACCATCTATTTTAATCAATGTAGAGAGAATAGATGTGGTGGAAGAGTTTAAGTATCTTGGTGTAGTCTTAGATTCAACCTGTCAAATTTACGGCATATAAGACCTTTTCTCACTTTAGTTTCAGCTAATGCTTACATGCATGCAATGATATTTTCTCATATAACTTACTGTTATACTACCTGGTTAAATACAGCAGCAAGCACTTTAAAACAAATCAAGTCTCTCCTCAAGAAAACACTCAAAATTTTAGGTGGAAAACCTTTACATTTTCATTACTGCAACAAACATCCTGAGGAAGTATAACATTTTAGATATTGATAGTTAAGGTATGTTATCAAGTTCCACTTTGCTCCAGGTGATAAGAGAGACCACGGCGTGGAGGTGTTGAGCCTGATCCCCGTGCCTGACGAAGCAGATGAGCCTTTGTGATCTGGGCTGGTATTTATTATTATTATAATTATTCATATTTATTTGTCTCCTTCCTTAGTGCCTTGTGGATTTCTGCCAGCTTGCGCACAGCCTGGTCATGGTGCCACCTATGATGGCCCTGCATCACAGCTGCCTTGCATCATAAGTAGCCCTGATCAGGAAGCTGAGACATGCTTGGGGTGTCATCCACATGTCAGCCCAGGTGGCTGCCCTGTTGAGCACTGCCTCCCAGGTCGTCCATCTGCCTTGCAGATGTTAGCTGACAGCTTTGATCTTGTATGTCTCCTCTTCCATTCTCACCAACTCGGAGATCACCAGACCTTTTCTCTCCTTTCTGCTGGCCTTGGCCCACATCTTGGGTGTAGGCCCCCATCCAAGACCGGCCCTGCCTTGTATCAGCAATTCCACAATCCCCTGGTGCTTCAGTCAGTTTGATGGCTTGGGCCACTGTTTGTACCACATCACACTTCCGTCCTGTGCGGACCGGGCCTTGCTGTTACTAACAGTCAGATCCGGTGATTCTCTCAGCTGGAATGCAAGTCTCACCTTCTCCTGTTTGGAGCCCAAGCTGATGGTTGCAAGTGGTAGTGAGAGGGTATTCCTGCCAAACAGTACTGCGGTGGAGAGGCACCGAGGGAGACCAAACCATTTGCGGATGTAATTGTTTGCTTTTGCATCCATGCTTAGCACTGTTAATGCAGTAAGATCACACAGCTGTAAGGGCCACATATACTGCTAGTAGAGAGTATGCTGGGAGCACCAGACCTTAAATTTCCTGGAAAGGAAGCTTTAGTCGATTTTGCTTGGACCGTCCATGAGGTGAGATGTCACAACAGCAGCCATATTCTTGTCAGACAGATCGGCCGTGTAGAGCCTTCCAAAGCTTCGGACTGGGTGCTCCACCAGGAGGGGGATTTTGTCACCACTGACCAGGAAGGTGATGTTATCATTCCTTAACCCCTTGCGGATTGAGAGACTGTGGGACTTGGCTGGTGTGATTTCCATCCAGGCCCAGGCAAGCAGTTCTTCAAGCCTTTTCAGGAGCCTGTTGGTACATGCAGCTGTCTGGAAGAGAGTGGTAATGTCATCCATGTAGCTTTGAATGGCTGGAAGTTGCTGTCCTGTCTTAGACTTAACTCCACGGACCATCCGTGAGCTGTATAGCAGACATGAAAGTTGTTGAAATAGCTGCCTGGACACATGGTTGGATGTGGAAGAAGTCAAGGGCAAAGGTGATATGAACTGGTGGGGAACTGACCCATATGCGCTGGCAAGATCCAGCAAGATGTGGATGTTTGACCTGTTACGTCTGGCTGACTGGACTTCTACAATTCTACAATTCTACAATTTCATTTAGCAGACGCTTTTATCCAAAGCGACGTACAACACAAGCAAGAATTTAGACTTAAGGAAAAAAACCCTTAGTAAGTGCAAAAAGTGCTTCAGGTGTGATTGGTCACAGGTATTGCCGTCTAGTGGCAGAAGAAGTGCTGCACAGCCCCCCCCCCCATTTTTTTTTTTTTTGTTTTTTTTTTTTTGAAACCAAAGTAATAACCAGTAGCAATCTCAGCATCTGAGATTCAACAATCTCAGTATCACTACTTACGATGACAGTCAACATACAACATCGCACAACTTTGTCAGTGCTAGATAATCATTAAGTGCTGGGTTTTGGACCATCTGACTTAATCTACCCCAAAGGGCAAAGAGGAGAAAAGTCAGGTTAAGTGCCTAGGTGTTCTTGGAACAATTGAGTTTTCAATTGTCTCTTACTTGTTCACAAAATGGCAGAATGCTCTACGCAACCAGGAAACCCTGGAACCCCTCTTATGGCAGATGGTATCGATGTAGTTGTTTGCCAGCAGGTAGCTGGTCATGCGTTTGGCAATCACAGCGATCTTCTCCTCCACATTCAAGAGGGCGATGCCTCTGAACTGGCTGATGTTATGGGAATCCTTCTCTTTGGGGATGAAGGTGGTGACAGCTTGACTCCATGGTGGAATGGTTTGGGTTTTGATTTGATCAGCCACTACAATAGCTTCAGCTGGTTGGGGCAGCTTTTATATACCCTGTAGGGAGTGCCGTTGGGCCCGCGTGCTGACACAACGCTTGCCCGCTCAACCACCTGCTTGATCTTAGCCCATTTGGGGGGCGAGGTGTCAAATGGGGTGAATGGCTCAGGTAGCTGGGAGTATGTGCTGGGTGATTCAAGCAGGATCCCCCTTTGACTGTCACTTATCTGACTCTTGATGTGATCCTCCAGCTCCTGCTCTGTGGTTCTCAGTGTCCCTGACTTGGTCCCGCAGAAAGCTTGCCCTGGCTTTTTCTTTCCAGGATCTACGCCTCCTGATTCTTTCCGCTGTGTGAGCTGAGCAAGCCTTGATTTAATTTGCTCCAACAGACTCTGCCAGCCCTCCTTCTACTGCTCCTTGGCTTTCCCCTAGGACTTGCATAAGAGGCATCGTTCTTTCACTAGCTAGAGGATTTCGCGCTAGCCCCTACCATTCTGTCTTGAAATAGACCTCCTCTGGGGCATCTCTCCAAACCTTTGACTACCTTCCTCATAGAGGATCTATCCTAAATTTGTGAAATGTCCTAAAATTCGAGAAATATCCTTAAATTTTAGAAATGTCCTGAAATTCTAGAAATGCCCTAGAATCCTAGAAATGTCCTTAATACTGGAAACGTGTATACAGCTGTTGCAACAGGCCCCTGGCCTCCTGTCATTTTGCAAAAATTGCACCCCAGCAAAGCAAATTAAGTATCCCTGGTCTACATTTTTCAGATATTTGACACCCCTCTACTTGACAGGGCTACAAACATTACAGAAGAATGCAGGACCCTAAACTCTAACCTAAAAATCAAATAACCCCCTCTAGAAATTGTACTTTAGTGGTGACATTCCCTTACAAATTTGCAATAACTAATTTTTGTCCCAAAGCTCCCTTGGCAGGTCCACTGATGTTGGGCATTGAGAGAGAGAAGAAATTAAGTACACAGGGAAACACAGGAAATGCACTTCAAGCCTGATGCTCCAGAATAATGCAGCAGACAAGGCACTGCACCAGACCCAGATGAACATACCCATCACACAAATGCACATATACAAAAACACACAAACCAAAGACTAACATATGTTGACTCACTGTTGTCTCGTAAACTGAGTTGTCAAACGTAGATTTTCTGGTGATGTTTTCATATGGTAAGCTGGAGGACAGGGACAGTGGCTTCCTCGGAACCCTGAGCACACATGGAGAAAACACTCATGACAAAGATGCAAAAATATGTTTAACATTATCACCCTGGAGTGATGGGAGCAATGTTCATGTAGTAATAGACCTCTTTAATACAGAAGGACAAATCATTTGACAATCCATTTTGAACTAGTTTTGCTGCATACAGTATATTCTGGTTGGGTCACACTTTGGTCTTCTATTTTTTGCTATTGTGTGCTGAAATCCATCAGGAACAAGTTACAAGATCATTATTTTGTGCCCTCAGGCTAATCAACTGCGCATAAAAAATAATTCACTGGTTCCCATAAAATAATAACTTGTGCGCACAAGACAAAAAAAAATGTCACATTTCAGGACTTAAGTGGCTCAGTAGGTTTGAGCAAAATATCTGTCAACATATCAACTTAATGCTCCCTCATGCTCTCTAACTAAGTGCTGCTAACTGTCTGTTGCTTGGTGCTGTGACAGATGGCACATAGTACCATACAATGACAGTGCAATGCTACCATTTATGAAGGTAGATGAGGGTAGAAGGTAGATTTATTAAGCATTTTTTAAACAAAGTTTAAAACAGGGGTCAGCAACCTTGTTATATGAAGTGCCATTTTAAAAAAAATCCTGTCAGTAAGTGTGCCACATCAACCTTAAAGTTAAGATTAAGTTTAATTATGACACTGCGTCACAATTTAAATTAACGCATCTGCAATTTTATTTCATGCATAAAGGTAATGTGCACAGAAACATTTAAAACAAATTTCTCCCCGAATCACAACATTGCAATTATATGTAAGAGAAGACGCCAGCCATGGACCTTGTTTATCAGCATAAAAAACCTCCACAAATATTTGCAATGGTTGTACTCCCTTTTACGCTGTTTTCCATTTCATCATACTGTTTTTAACAACAACACTTCATTCACACTTAATTTACTAAGTGGGACCAGCAAATGTCAAAAATGTGAATCAAAGTTAACAAATAAAAATATGAGCAGAACTGTTCAAGAATGTTCTTGCTATTCTTATGAAAACATCCACATGAGATGACAGCACTTGTGCAAAGTCGTGTGTAACAAAAAAACAGATGCCTACCTGTAAATGTGATCCCTGGCCCTGCTCTCCTTTGCTAAGCTCTATTATCTGGGGGTTGTAATTAGTCACTTTAATTTGCACACAAGCAGTGGGTAGTTGTCAGACGGCTGCGGGAGGGGCTGAGCACGCTCTTCATGTGAGACAATATCTTCTCACAGAAGTATGTTGATCCAAAGACTGTCAGAAGAGCCAATGCAATGTTCGTGAGACAGCTAAAGTTCTCTGGCAGAGATGTAATGCAGGTGAGGATGCAAGTTCCGTGATCGTGCATGGCTGTGGTTTCCAGTTGTTTCCGCAGCTTGGCAAACTTTGTCACCCACATTGTTGAGCTTTTCAGCTGCATTACCATGTCCTGTGTATCCACAGTCCATCAGAGAAAAATCAACTTCATGTCCATTAAAGCTTTCGGGTATGATCAAGAAAAAGGACATGGGTCCATACCTCTGAAATTCCCCAAATCGTGCTGTGAACTCCAACTCCAGCCTGCTGACGGGCTTGCATATTTCAGTGGTGCTGATGCTGTGCTGAGTGGACAGGTCCTTCAAGTGTGTGAAGTAGTGGAAAGTGGAGCTTTCAATGTCGCTTGAAAAAAATGCCAGCTTTCCAACAAAAGCTACTCTTGTCATACATGAGATTGAGCTTGTTAAGGCAGCCAGTAATGTCTGTGAGAAACATCAGTTTCATAACCTACCTCTCGTCCTCAAGCTCTGTATAGTCTTGGCCTTTTTCAGCCAGGAAGGCCATTATGGCATCAAAGCAGCCGACAAAGCGCTCCCAAACTTTGCCGTGGCTCAGCCACTGAACAGCTGTGTGGAGAGGAATATCTTTAAATGAGCAGTCCATTTGTCCAAGCAGGGACTGGAACTGTCAGTGTGTCAGAGCAGATCACTTAACTATGAAGTTAACAACCTTCACCACTGTGGCCATGACCACATCAAGATCTGAATTTGACATCTTTGCACATAAGTTTTCTTGGTGAAGAATTTGACGTTTCATGATGGAGTGACCGACTTGATGGATTCAGCCTTTTCTGTTTCATCCTTGAAAGATTTGCCGAGTTTGGTCTCAATATGGCGCCTAACACTCGACGTTTGGCAAACTAAATTTTCAAGACATGAAGTACACACCACACGGTCCTTCTGAAACACAAATCCCCATTCTTCTGTCTACGAGGGCTGGAAAGCCCAATCATTTAGTTTAGCTTTCTTTGCTAGTGGGCCTGCCCTCAGTCTCCCGAGGCTGCTCTGGCAACGTAGTTTTTTTCCCCCACCTGCCCTTGTTTGAGGAAGGCAAAGATATTAGCCAATCAGATGCAAAGTAGGGCGGGTCTGGTGAGGAAAAACGTCAATCAAATTATTGTTTTTGCCTGCCAAATCACCTCCACTGAGGGCACAGTACAATTCCAAAAAATTCTCTTGTACTCTCGTGTGTTATTGGTTAAGCTGCTGCATGCCAATGGTGGCACACGTGCCTAGGGTTGCCGACCCCTGGTTTAAAAAAAAATGAAATTAGCAATAAAAACATTTATATGCATCTTAAGTTTTTTTTTTTTTGTAAGTACATTTTAATTGGTTTGTTTTTCTTCTATTTTTTTCATTTAATCTATGTTTTCCATAGTTATTTGACAGTTGCTTGTGTCATCGTTATTCAATTTTAGTATCATATCTCACAAGAACATCACACCTTTTCAGTGGTTATTTGAACTGACTTTGAGAAGTAGAGGTAGATCCCAATGATGAGGATGAGGAGGAGGATGATGAGAATAAAGACAGCAAATGCTGCTTGGGTCCCCTCCATTCGTAGGTCTGCAGTTGATACTATTAGAGAAAGAAAGGTGACATATAAATACAGTATTTTCTGTAGCGTGTTCTCATTCCTTAAGTTTAAAACAGACTCTTCCACCGTTTGTGCAGGTCATGTTTATAACTCTCAGCAGAAGATGAGCAGAACTTATTAAAAACCATAATGACCAAAATAAATAAAAATAAACATATACATGAAATACATTTTTTTTAAAAAACAGAACTTTTTATAATAAATAAAAAACACAAATATGTGCAAAATAAGTGAAGGTTGGTTTATGTAATTGCTGAAAACTAATATTGCCAGCAGAATTATCTGTTAGAAACTTCTGTATTCATGTGTAGTCAAGGTTTGCAAGTGAAGTTAACTTCTTAGCATAACTTACCATCTAATCCGTGCTCATCGTACTCTGCTGGGTGGGCTGAGGAAAATACAGAAACAATGTAAAACATTCATGTATTACAAAAACATGAAGAGAAATTAATTGAGTATTTACTAGCCCAATTTGTTCTTACTAATTCTGTCTGACCTTTTTTTCAACAGATGAAAATTCAACAAACCTCAGTAAACTGAATGATCATGAGTTCTAGGTATGCATGTACTGAGACATGTTGAGTATAGGAAAATAATTTTTGTTAGCACACAATATTTTTCAGTGATATTATTAATGTGCAAAAATTCTTTACTAATTTCTGTGATTTTTGCATCTGCTTTTATTTACATAACTGCACAGTGATAAGTGGTATGTTTAGCTTATACAGTTTGGGTTATTCACCTAGTTTTATGAACCTTCATTATATTCAAATTGGATGACATATTTGGAGCAATCTTAGCTAGTTGACTAGCTTGATGACTGCCAGCTAAGCTACACAGCCAAGGCATTATAATCATTAAAGCTGGTGTTGGCAGAAATCCTTTAAGGGAAAACAAAATTAAGTCAGTAACACAAGCCTCTAAAACATATAGAACTTTGAGTTGATTTTAAGATCAATTTTATAGCTAATAGCTAATGGCTAATAGTCAGCCAATATTAGCTGTAGTGTGTTTGAAATCTTGAGAACTCGCTGAAAACATTTAAATTTACATTTGTTTAAAGTTATATTTAGCATTTTAAAGGGTTTACTGTTAATTAATGGTTATACTACCTTGGCTGTGGAGTTGGAATCATCAAGCTGAGATGTTAAGAGAGACATTGCAAGTTGGTGTCCATCATAGACTGGACAGATGGACAACATGACAATTCCCCCAAACTATAGCTATATAATCTGGATCTCCCCATGGTGTCTGTCTGCAGTATAGGTCATAAAGCCTGCCAAAAGCCGGCCAAACTAAAAAAAACAGATTACACATCAAATTAATTTTTACCAAAGATGGTATCTGTCATTAAAGGTAGCTCTCGCGATGTGATCTCCTGATGTTTGTTTCAAGTGATCATTTTTATGATCAGTTGGATTTAGTTATTCAATTCTACAAAAAGGGGATTTTCCGCCATGATTGACAGCTGTGACAGCCAATTCATGCAATCGCATTCAATAGGCTGCTCGTGATTGGTCAGGCTCTGGCTCCTATTGACCACCATCACAAGATGGCAGCGGCTGCATCCGGGATATTTTAGTGGGGTTAAGTGGGGGCACTTTGCCACTCTTTATATACAGTCTGTGGTGTCCAAACATACGGCAGGGACATTGACAAGCTGGAAAATTAGCAAAACAGATTATCATTGTGTGCTTATTTGAAAATTAACAAAAAAAAAAAACCATTTTATTTTCTTACAGTGTCCAATCAGACACTCAGGAATGAGTCATAAATATAAAACCAAAAGTGTCAGTACATCTGGAATGCACTGCAGCTGGGCTGTAAATCCACAGAGACACCTTGACTGAAAACACATTAAAATGCACATCTTCCTCATTGGGACCCGGACAGGTATCTCAGTCAATGCAGAGGTTATGTTTGCTTCGATCAGGGTCCAGACTCAAGCTAAAGGCCACTCTTTTGTTATTTCAGTCTCCAGACTGGAGCAAACTTTTTCAAAGGGTCAGGACAACAAAATCCAGAGCCATTTAAAAAAAAACCCACTTTTCTCCTCTGCAGCTTTTCACTGTGACTGATGTGTTTTTTCCTGCTTTTTTTGAAAGGTGCTCGCTCTTCTTAGTTCAGCTTCTTTCTTGTTTTGTTAAATTGTCTTTCAAACTGTCAGAGTGTTCTGCTGGAGTCCCTAAATAATAGTAATAGAGTGTACAAGTTAATGTCTTGTTCCAGACAAATTATTTGAAATATGATTTTCTTTTGTTTATTATTTTAAGCTTTTCCAGGTTTACAACCTTTGACTTTCCAAAGTATTTAAACCTTTTAACCCTGACAAAATTGGTGCAATTTCTTCCAAAAATAAAAATAAATAAATAAATAAATAAAAGCTAAGGGAAAAAAACTAAGGGAAAAACTAAATTGATCAATTACATATTTGAAATTGTTATAGAATAACTATAATTAAGCACTGTTTCCAAGTCATATTGCCTCATTTTTTTTGTTTTTTTAACTTCCTTTTAATTTTCTTTTTTTTTTTCCTTTTATTTAATTTATAGATTTATTTATTTATTTATTTTTACCAATGTCCATTTAATATTCCTGTTCTTTTTTTAAAAAAAACTTGTTCTTTTTAGTAATTTCTTTCCCCCTTCCTCATTACCTTCTTTCCATTATTTTGATAGAAATAAAGCCAACCTGCTCAGTATAGATATACAAGGTTAAAAATTTTAATATGTCATAAAAACATAAATGACAACAAAAGAACATGAAAGAATAAATAAATTCAGTAAAAAATGCACAATAAAGAGTGCAAGACTTCTGTAACAAAAGGCAGCAAAAAGGAGGGACATTACATGAGTTTATTTTTGCTCATTGCAAAAATTAAAAAAGATGAGCAACCTCCACGTATTTCTTCTTTAATAAAAGAATCTGCTTGATATCAGGCAAAAATAATATTAAACTTAAAATCTGTGCTGTGGTATCACAGTTCAGGAAACCTGCCAGGAAGTGCAAGGAGGCCAGGAGAACTTCTGTGCTCAGTCAGTAGCCTCTGCAGCAGTTAATACCGGCAGCTCTGAGAGGATGACCCCTCATAAAAAGATGAAATAAAATAAATGGGCCGCTGTAAAAAGTTGACACCAAAAAGTGCGCAGGGCAAGGGGACAGCTAAGGACAAAGACACTGCCGACAGTCGCTAAGATGAAATGTTCATTCTGAATGCATTCAGCCAAGACCAGAGACTTGGACTGCCCCCAGGCCCAGAACTGCAGGACCCCAGATCTAGAGAGGTAAATGTGGCTGTGCATGTAACAGATCACACATAAATTCTGCTCAAATTCAAAAGAATATGAGGAAGAGTTGACAATGCTTATTGTACCACCCTACAACTTACTAATACAGTAAGTTGTAGGGTGGTCCGAAGTGTCATGTATAAACATACTTTTTATGGTGCATACAATACTATTATACAGTCCTGGACAAGAGGACTGTATAATAGTTTCACCTGTTACACCATGTGGCTATCATGTGATCCATCTATGGCTTTTAAAAATGGCACCTTTTCATATCAAACTAAGTCTGAAGATGAGAGTAAGCTTAAAACACCTGTGGAAGTGTCAATAAATTGCACACGAGGGAGCTACAGTGTGAAGTGATAGAAACAGAAAGCAGATGCATAAATGGTTGTATTTTTTTTTTTTTTAACATAGGGAAAATAAGGAAATGACCCCAAAATTGCAAGAATAAGCAAAAGGTGACAAGCAAACTACCCAAAAAATTGTTTTCAAAAAGAGGGGGAGGATTATCAGAAATTGATCCAAAAACGTAAGGGAAAATATCTAGAAAAATATATTTCTTGTAATAATAATTCTATATTTAAAATTATGTTGCAGAAAAACATCTGATAAATACATAAGTTTTTTTTAATAACTTTTTTAAACCAATTTTTGCTGATTTTAGGGTCAAGTTTCTCATTGTCTTGTCCTCCTAAGTTTATAAGGTGCTTATAAAATTATAAATATAATGGCCTTGTTTTGCTTCCATAGACACTTTAATTTCATAATGTGACTTGACATGGCTTCTAGGAAACACTCTTCAAACAATGAAATGACTGAGTTGGCTCGAACACCAGATTTAACCAGCTAAGTGGACCTATAGCAGGTATTGAATTATTAATAATTTTTTTTTCTTTTTCATGACCTTAAATGAGATTATGTGTTTAAAGAAGCAGATATTTAAGGACCCCAATAGGACACTTTATAACTGAAGCTGACCTGACATAAGTGTAGTAAAGCCATCAGGCTGTATTTTCTTACCTTTGCAGACAGGTGGCAGCCCACTCCACTGAGATGGGTGTCCAGGGACACAGTGGAGAACAGGTTCACCCAGCAGCTGATGGCCAGGCAGACAGGAGTAGTGGAGGGTCTCCCCTGCCTGGAAGTGGAGCTTGTTGGAACTGGGGATCCCATAGCTGGGTGTTCCTGGGTGACTGCAGGACTCATAAACCTCTGCTGGGGTCAAAGGAGAGAAACAGTTCAGATTGACAAGACTGTGTCGGAAATGTGCATTGGAGCCTGATCTGATGAAGCTTTTAATATTTCTTCGCAATATTGTTGATGTTATCATAGTGGAAGATGGTACAGACAGCCATCAAATTATGTACAAATATTCACAGTCCACAGACAATTCCTCTATCTTTCTATCTTTTTAATAGCATCACTATCAAGCTAATCATTTTCACTTCCACACAAGACATGTCAAAATCTAACAGGCAGGTTGTTATGAAATGTGCTGATCCTCAGAGAACACATATGGGCTCAGGTAAGACTTTCACACTTGTAAATAGGTGATAAAAAATGTAGAGAAATTTGAAATACTATTTTGTATCTGTGTGTCCACTTAAACCCTTTGAAACCTGTGAGTGAATTGGCTGGATTGGAGAGGAAATGACCCAAAATATTCAAGAAATCAGTAAAAAGAAAATTACCAGAGAAAAAAAAAAACATACAACACAAATTAAGAGCCCACAATAAAAAAAAAACCCACAGCTTACTATTCTTGCTCACTTAATATGACTATGCAAGTTTTGGGCTTCAAACTAAGACAGTGATCAGCATTGGAGATATTGAAATAATGCCATGTGTACCTGATTCAATAACAATTACAAAAGTAGGTAGGTTGAAGGAAAATTGCATTTGGACTTAAAATATGTCTGTGATATCTGAGAGACAGGTCCAGTGTCACATCAACATGTTGGCCTCTGTCCTGAAGCTGGAGAGAATTTCTTGAGGTACACTTTTACATTTTTTTTTTTTTCATATAGTAATTGACTTTTGCTCATGAGCTCCATCTCATGCATAACAATGACCTGGCTTGTCTTCTCCAAAGTAATTTCCGTTGTCCGGCTAAATTAAATAATTATATAATTATTAGTCAGTGCCATTGAACAATATGTCTTCAGAGAATAGTGTTCTCAGTGTATAGAACATTCATGCAAATGAAGTTAATGTCTTCACTGCTGTTTAAGGGGGAAATTATATTTTAATCAGACTGGTGCACTTTAAACCCGCCAGCTTTGTCAGATACAAAGCAGTGGAAGGAGGTCAAGTCACTGAAGGAGGTCAAGGCACTGAGGTCAGCTGGTGTACATTAAAATCATAAAAAGACTGAAAACATTTCCATCACAACGAATAATTAAAAAAATCAGCTTCTAGAAACTGTCAGGAAAAATGGTAAAATGTTATATTTTGAATAAAAAATCTGAGTATTTAATACATGCATACAGATGTAGCCAGGGCAATGTGTAGAGGTAGTATTCTAGTCCATTCATTAATTGAAGTCAAGTTAATCAAAGCTCATTTTTGTGCTAGTACTCAAAATCTATATACTTGCAGAAAAAAAAAGTTAGTTTTGTGGGGACTTTGGTTCCCTCTGAGCCTCTGGGTGGGGCCCTATCTGGTCCTATTAATGTTTTGAGCCCCCCCAAAGTCCAAGAAAAGACTTTTTAAAATCTTGTGCAGACAACATGTCATTGTGCAGCAGTTATAAAAAGCACTTTTGTATCAGCATCATTGTGTAGCCTCACTGTTGATATAACTTGCACAAATGGAGGTAATCTGTCAAATGGTGCATACTTTCCAGTACCGTTACAATTACAATTCAGTTTGTAGTGGAAGTACGTAGGCCTTGAAAAACACTTAAACTCTTATACGTACGCAGACATTTGGGCAGCTTCTGGTTCCACTTGGGGCCTGAGGACCCTCGATTGTAGCAGGTGAGCAGGCTGTTTCCAGATAGAGTGTAGCCCTTGTTGCAGATGTATTGGATGGTTGAAGCCACGTTAAAATGGGGACCTGACAGCACCCGCCTGCTGTGCTCCACCTTTCCAGGGTCAGGGCAGGACAGTACTGGATGGATAAACAAAAAAAGATGGTTGTTGTTATTGATGGTTATTGTCAACTTTGAATTATCTAGACACAGGGATATTACTTTAAAAGGGGGCCTATTATGCTTTTCCGTACTTTGTGTGTTAAATAGTGTGTTACAGTGAGGGATGTTCATATTAAACATAGTCACATTTTTAATGAATGATGAATATGCATGTAGTAATCTATGTGAGCAAAACCCTCAGGTTTCTTACCATTCAGAAAATTTTCTTTTTTCTGATAGTCTTTTTTTTTTTTTTTTTTTTTAAATCGGGCTACAGTATGATGTCAGTGTGCTGGGTTTCTTTATATGATCAACAGCTCCAAGAGCGCTACTGTTGGTGTTAACATAAAGTAGCCTAAGGACTTAATTTGTGCTGCCAGAACAGGATCTGGCACCTTCAATACTGTGACCAGAGTCTATTTAATTGGATTCAGCACCTCCTTTGTCACTATGAAAATATGTCAATTCATTTTTGTCTAATATTTAATTTTACCTGTCTTGTTGGTTTTTATTTACCACTGAAACAGCACAAAAATTGCCTACTTTAGATGCATCTTAAATCTATTTTGAGAGAGAGAGCGAGAGCGAGAGAGAGTGAGAGAGAGAGGGCACTTTGGGTTTTACAGCGTGTGGCGTTTGGGAATTTTGTTCACGGCACGTGAGCTGATATGATTTGAAACTGCAGTTTGAATTAAGATAGCCTGCTCTCAGCGGTGAGGAGGAAACTGGTGACATGGCTAAAGGACAATAAAGTTTTTTGGACTTCCTCAAACTAGCCAACCTGTTCTACATAAAAAATTCGTTCCTAATTCCTAAATTTCGCCCATAGTAAAAACCTGGCTGTAGGGACAAGACAAAGAATTTAGGAGAGAAAGCAAATGCTATAAACTGTTACCAGCTGTTTCCATGCATCTCATCTTGCTGATTTTTAAGTGAACAGAATACTCTGATGAATAAATATTGCTGTGTTTGTGAAGTTAGTGCTGTTTAAGTTTGTCTAGTTGTAACAGCCGGCACCCATGCAGTCAATATGTTGCACACACTGGGGATTTTGGTGCGTTCAATGACTTTTTCTTCTCCCTCTGAGCTGCTGTAACATCCCCCTCTCCTTGTTCTGAGATATTGTACTTCACACATCAAGCACTGGGCAGACTACACTGCTACATGAAACTACACGCTAAGGTCAGGAAAACATGTAGGTTGCCTGTGCTGTAAATTTTTCCCTGATTTTGGATCATTTTCCTGCTCAAACATATCCAGTTGTGTCTGAAGCTTTTATCGGTAATATTTTACTGTATTTTATTGTATTTTACTGTACAAAAGTGCACAGTAAGTATATTCCCAAGTGAATATAGCTATATTCTGAAACAGTCATTCACTGACTGCTGTGACTGTGCAGCATGGATGTTTAAAAGGAGCTAGATCCAACTTTGTAGGTGATACCTCATGAAAGTTGCTCAGGGGAACACGAAACAAAAAATGTCTGACGTCTTAAGTCAGACACTAGAGACTTTCAAGCAGCTAACTTCTGCCAGCTGAGCCGACTACTTCCAGTTGTGACATCAAGTGAAGATTCAAAAGAGGCAAAGCCAGTCATTAATTTTGACTGTTCAGCAAAAACATGCTTAGTCTGATTCTTCCAATTGTGGAGAACATTCCTTGAACCTGCCAAAGTCTGCCAGTGCCAGTCCAAACTTTTGTTTGGACATAATTGCTTGTAGAAGACACCTATATGAAACTGGGGGGTTGGCTGTCCTACACCACAACATTTTGAGCGTCAAACCCGTAACATCCTGCATTCTGATGATTTTTTTATGCACCAATTTATGGTGTAAATGTCTTTTTTGACACCATGATGTTCTCTGTTTTTAAAGTATTCAGGGGCATTTATCCCCTACATACCCCTTGAAATCTATACCTATCCTCTCAAATTTGATTGAAATTTAACTTGTGTATATTAATTATGATAAAACCTGTCCACAGTTTTGAAGTATGTAAATTTGCCCACTGCATTTCCAAATGACCACCTGCCATCAGCCACTGTGTTTATCCACTGTGTTTGCTTTGAGATCTCATTCACAGATTTTACTTCAATTCCCACAGTTGCCATACAGAGTTTTTGTCACCATATTATAAAATCTGAAACTGACTGGGCACTGCTTGGCAAATTAAAATTAAAAAAAGGTAGTTCTCAGTTTTACCACAAACACAAGAACACAAACCCTATGCTCTTTTACCCTTCAAAACCTAAGCAAATTGGCCTGATTTCTTTAAAGATATTCAGGAGGCATTGAGCCACTTTACAAGAAATGACCCCCCAAAAAAGCCAACCACCCCCAAAAAAAAGATTACAAGAAAACTTTCTGAAAATTAGCAAAAAAAAAAAAAAAAAGTGCTACACATTACATAACATAATTTTGAATCAATAATTCAGATAATTATAAGTGTAACTTTTTAGACATTTTCATCTCATTTTCTATTATTTCTTTTATGCTTTCCACCTTTAAATAATTCCTTGCTATTTGAGAGACATCTCTTAACATGTTGCCTTGCCTTTTTCTGTGTTTTTTAAACAGGTTCTAAAGGGTTGAGCAGCTCCTAATTTAAAGATATCTCCAGATTTCTCTCCTATCTGTTAAGCTAAAATCATCTTTGGAAGGATCGTAAAATGTCTGTTCAATATTTTCCCTGTATTCATATTAAACTGTGATGTTTAATTTTTTTTCTCCTGTTTAAATTAATAGGTTATTCCAGATTGAAAAATGTATTTTCTTATATTTACAGACACATAACAGATTATGAGCTTTTATCCTCATTTGTCTGGAATGATCCAAAGTCAGATTGGTATTGGTGCTTGGCACGTTTTCATGTGACACTGCCTCTGTTGACCCACGGGGGGCAGCAAGCTCATATTCTATCTGTGTCAGTGCATTATTCCATCATTCCAATGCTTCGCCAACACTCTACCAAAAGTATCTATTTAATTGACTAAACTGATTTTAAAATCATTGCAGGAATGTTCTATGGCATAATCTTTACTATATAATTAAACTGAAGTGCAACTATCATTTTAACTATTGAAGGCTGAGAAAATGGGCTTTAATTATTTCAAGAACATAAGAAGGCAGCAATGAGCAACTTAAAAAGACATGGCAAAGAAAACAAGAAATTAATCAAAAGTTTCAAGAAATTTGCCTTAAAATAAATGAGCAAAAAATCAATCAATCAATAAATCAAAAACAAAAACAAACAAGAAAATGAGTTTAAGAAAGTGCAAAAAAAAGAAATAGAAAAAAATAATTTCAAAAAATCCCTTTTTTCTGTAACAAAATTTAACATATCAAATTTAAGATTTATAAATATAGTTTTCCAGACGTTTCCCCCAGTTTTATGATAATATTTAATAATCCTGTCCAGCTAATTTTCAGCTCATTGTCTTCACTGCTATTACATTTTTTTTTTTTTGTTGGTTTTGCAATTTGTGGGACTTTTCTTGCCCAGTTGCTGATTGCATTATCCCCAATGTATTTAAAAGAAATCAAACCAGTTTTCTCATGTTTCTAATTTTAAAGGGTTAATAATGCTCACCTTTCCCCATAAGCTCAAATATGTTAGTATCCATCTATCAACAATTTTTCTAATCTTTTACAGTGATGATAACATAATAATTTGCATTATGGTGAGACCCTTCCAAAGTTTTCCCCAGGTAACACTCTATCTATCCATCTATATTGCAGTGAACTAATTATTTTCAAATGTGAATCAGCTCAGATGGCACAAATTAAATGTATTACTTAATATCCTTGAATTTGTGTTAAATTACCTGAAGAGGCAGGGTCAGCCATATAAAACAACTCATTTTCTCTTCCTCCAGTTCTACCCTGAGTCCTTGTGTTGGATCAAATAGCCACTCTAAAAGTGACAGTCTGTGATGTCTGTGGCTCTGCATGCATCACTCTAATCCAATAAAAGAAACTGCCTCTAAATCCAAGCAGCCAGTAGCTCCTCATATCCTTACTACTTTTTTGCTATATTTTTCTTCTTTTTCAACACCATGGCCCCTTCTGCTGAAGCACGACTTTACAATAGAGAAGCAATTATCAACATTGGGAAACGTTGTGTGGATTGCAGCAGACCATGAGAGGTTTCCCACCAACAGCATAGGCCCAGCGGCCAGTCAGACCAGAGGGGAGAGACAAAACCGAAAGCGCCGGAGGAAGAGAGGGAGGAGCAACAGGATGAGCGTGACCCTACTTGGACTGAGAGCTGTTCCTCTAAAAAGCCTTCTTCTGGCTAATATCCAGTTGATGAGATGTGGATGAGATGTTATTGAGGCTCACTCAGCAATGGGAGATCAGAGATTGGTCTGCTCACATCTTCACAGAGACATAACCCCTAACATCCCGGATCAAGCTGTTGCACTGGATGGGTGGACCTTGTTCAGAACCGACAAGAATCCCACTCTACCCAATCAAAGGCCGTCTCCACATCTTGGAGGAAGGCAGCGATCAGTCATTCTCCTACTTAACACAAGTGAAGAAATTTTCTGAGATTATCACAAGGGGTCTTCCACCCTCAATACTGTATTTTAGTACTTACCATTGTCTAATAATTGTTACTTGTAGCCACACTGGCTGCAGTTCAGCTAAAGGAAAAGACTCACTTTTAATCCACAAGCACCTTCAACAGCATATAAATGAAAGTAGGATGTCCCTATAGGACGCTATAAATCTGCTAGTTTATTTCAATGATTTTTTGATTGATTTTTTGTGCAAAAATTTGTCATAAGTAGCGAAAAAAATGTTTTGTGATTTCACAATAACCTTGACCTTTAACCAAGTGGATGTTTTTGCCAAATTTAAGGAAACTCCCTCAAGGCTCAGATGAAAAGGTCACAGTGACCTTGACCTTTTAAACACAAAAATCTAACCAGTTAATTGTTAAGTCCAAGTGGACATTTGTGTCACATTTGAAGAAATTTTCTCAAGGCCCTCTTCAGATATAATATTCAGGAAAATAAGACTGATAAAATACCACAGTGACCTTGACCTTTGACCACCAAATTCTCATCATTTCATCGCTGAGTCCAAGTTAACATTTGAGCTGAGTTTGAAGAAATTCCGCAAAGGTGTTCTTGAGATATCACATTCATGAGAATGAGACTGATGTAAGGTCACACTGACCTTGACCTTTGCTCTATGATCACCAAGACTGAATCAGGTCACCACAGAGTCCAAGTGGACATTTGTGCTAAATTTTAAAGAAATTCCCTCAAGGTGTATGTACGGACGACCTACACTCATAATGTCTCTGGATGATATTATCACCAGTGTGGGGAATAGAAAAATAACCCTAACCCCATCTTCTCCAACCTTTAGTTTTCTTTGTAACATACTGAAAAATCAGACTTTTCGGAGCCAGAAAACACTCACTCTTTGGTTGTTCTTAGCGCAGCCTGAAGACACATGCAACATGTGAGAAGGGCTCCAAAAGGCAGAAAACAAAATACTGAACTTGTGATTTAAATTTTTGATTAAGTGCATAAAGTTCAAAAGCTGCTCCATATTATTAAAATGGTCTGCTGTAAAAACAAAATCCCCCTTAACAGATAAAGTGACTATAGATAACATTTGGATCTTCTAACAGTAGCTTTGCTTTCATTTGAAGTAAGTTCAGAGCATTAAAAGGCCCATAATTCAGTTCTGTCTGAGTATGAGAGGTCTGTATTTGGTAAGAAAATATCAGACAGTCCAGCTCTGTCTGTGTGAGCCAGGTTACATGAGCCCACAGAGACAGGATTAAAAATTAAGTTGTGTCTGTCCTGGTATGCAGTCAGGCCTGTTGTGGTTCCAGCAGGAGGGGGACCAGCTAGGCCACAAACACACGGTGGAAGTCAGCCATACTGGAGCCAGGGGCCCTGTCTGCTGCCAGTAGCACTGGTCACTGGCAGAAAGGCATCGCTGCTGCTTGTTTTGTGTGAGTGTGTATGACAGTGAAGTTAAACTGGAGTGGGATTTCATTTTTTAGGTTACAATCACTTGTGTGAACCAGTGGTATTCAACTTTTATCTTAAGTATTTCAATTAGGCTGTTTTATTTACTCACGTTTTATGATCCAGAGGGCATATGGTTTTTACCTGAGGTGATGACGCTTACCCCCTGTCATGTCAAGGAAACTATGTTAAGTTGTTTTTTGTCTTGTGTCTATGTTGTCTTGTGATTTCCTGTTTTATTTTGAAATCCTAACTCTCCTCTCGTTTCAGGTCACCTACTTCCTCTCTTTGTGTGTTTTCCCGCCAGTGTGACTGTCAGCCCCGCCCTGATCGTCTCCACCTTTTTCCCCTTACCTTGTGTATATATAGTCCGCGTCTCCCTTTGTCCTGTGCCAGTCCTTCTTGTCTCGCCTGCCAGTGAACCAGCGCCATATTCATGCCCAAGTCAAGTTTTGTTGTTGCTCACTCATTCGTATTGTTCAGGTTTGGAACCTATTTTTATTTGATACTTTGTTGAACTCTTGTTTTCTTGATACCTTGTCAGAGTGATTTTTTGTTGATACTTTGTTTCTTCTTCTGAGAGATTTTTGTTGTTACTTTTTCCTCTTCAAGTGATTTTGATTTTTCCATCTGCCTTGTGTAAAGACTTTACTGCTGCCTTAAAAAAATAAAGTTTATTTTGACATTTTTTGAAATCTGGTGTCATGCATTTGGATTCAGTTCCAGTTCAGTCTTTTTTTTATCTTTACATTCTTTTACTGAAAGTCCTCCTGAATCTGGCAGCCCTCAAGCGCTACAGTGCGGTGGGACTGGAAGTACTTCATTTGTCAATTTAACCCTCTCACATATTCCTACGAGTGTTACCTGTGCTCCTCCCTCCCAGATAGGTTGCATATTATTGACAGTGGATGTTTCCAGATGGCTGCTCAAAGGCGAGGAGTCACTTCTTATTTTAAATCATTTTATATTTTCTACTGCTTCTGCGGTCAAAACCACATAACCACCACAGCAGCCATGAAAGTTATAAATTATATTCTTGAAGCCTTAGATTGTATGAAATGTTGTCTTTCCCTATTTATTGATTTCTCTAAGGCCTTTGAGACTGTCGATCACAGCATCTTACTGGATCACCTTAAAGCTGGTTTTCAGACCATACTGTTGGATGGTTTTCCAACTGTCTTTCTGGTAGAACCCAGGCTGTTCACTCAGAGGGTGTAACCTCTGAGGCACTACAAATACAGAAGGGGGTACTTCAAGGTTCAGTTGTAGGACTGCCACTCTTTAGTTTATATATTAACTGTCTCAGACATAATATCCTAAATTCTTCTTTTCATTTTTATGCTGATGACACGGTCATTTACTGCTGTGGACCTACGCCTGCACAAGCTTTTGCAAAGCTTCAGCATGCATTTGATTTAGTTCAAGATCAGCTCGGTCAGCTGCAGCTTGTTCTAAATGCAGACAAAACTAAACTCATGTCAATGACAAAAAAGAGTCGTGTCTGAGAGAATTGTTACAAATGTGGGTCAAGAAATTGAGATAGTATCTTCTTTTAAATATTCAGGGTTTTTACTTGATGCCAGTTTGTCTTTCAGGGAGCACATTCAGTATGTAACTGAAAAGCTGAAAGCTTTGCTGGGATTCTTCTACAGGAATATGTCCTGTTTTTCCTTTTATGTCAAAAAGAGGCTGGTGGAGTCCTGCTTTTTACCTGTTCTTGATTATGATGATGTTTTGTACATGAATGCCTCTGCTCAGAGTCTTCATTTGTTGGACAGTGTATATCATGGTGCTCTGAGATTTATCTCTGTGGATTTCTGACTCACCATTGTACTTTATATTCTAAAGTCAAGTGCACTGCTTTAAGTTCTTGTCGGCTTGCACATTGGTAAATCTTCATTTATAAATCCATTCTGGGAAGAACTCCGGACTACCTTTCCTCTTCCTTAATCTTGAAGGATGGAATGCGCACCCTTCGTTCTTTGGACTTTGTGCAGTTTGTTATTCCCAAAGTCTGGACTGAGTTGAGAAAGAAAGCTTTCAGGTTTTCTGCTCCTTTTGCTTGGAACAATCTAGAGACTGATTTTAAACTGCAAAACCTAGTGACTTTGAACATTTTTCAATCCTCAGTGAAAAGACTTGAAGCCAGACTGTCTGTGTGCAACTGTTTTATCTGATGATTGAAGACTGCCTTGTATTTTTAATTTGTACTGTATGACTTTGTTTTTGTTGCTATAACTGTGTGTTGCTGCTCTTGGCCAGGTCTCCCTTGAAAAAGAGATCTCTGATCTCAGTGGGATTAACTTGGTTAAATAAAGACTAACTTAAAAAAAAGAAAAAAAAAACTAGACTTATAGATTTGAAGCATTTTTCACTGCATTTTGCCATCACCATTTTCCATCACACTGATTCTAGAGCTGAACAGTGGTGATGGATTTTTTTTTCTTAAATGTGGCCAGACTGGGGCATACAGGATATTCTGTGTACATAGTGTACACTCTTCTGTAGTAGCCAGCATTGCAGTTTCCTGTTAGGTGACGGAGAACATTTTTCTTATGCTGCATTCAGATGCCTTTTACAAGTATTTACATTTTTGAATTCTCAGCAAATTGGTGCAATTTCTTTCAAAAACATGGGAAAAAAGGCAACTAGCAACTTGGTAAGAAATGTTTCACAAACTGCTAGAAATCAGTAGATTTAGTAAATTATGTTTAAAAGCTGAGTGAAAACATCTAGGGAAAAAAGGGAAAAGCTAGGAAAATTAAATTATCATAATGAGATATTTAAAGTTATGTTAGAGAATTATTCTATTTTTCAAGGGCTTTTGTCGGGTCATTTCCTTCTTTTTTAACTTTCCTTTTAATTTTCAGGTAAATTTTTTGTACTTTTTACAAATTTCTTGCAATTTTGGTGGGTTGTCTCTTCTTTCATTGCTCATTGTTTTCTTTCAATGTTTTTAAAAAAATTAAGCCAATCTTCACAGGTTTCAAAGGGTCAAGCTAACTTACAGGGCCTCAGAAGGCTCAAGACTATGGTTTAAGTGAAATAAAAACTGAATAAAGAATTGTATATTCAATTAGGATTTATTATTATTATTATTGTTATTATTTTACAAATATCATCTCAAACACATATTTCCTTGTCGGTGCTAAGCTTTTATCTCCCATCTTTCCCATCTCAAGTGAATAATTCAGTGGCAGCATTTCTGCACTCACCTCTCTCACAACTTGGCAGGTCACCGCTCCAGGTGAGGTCCCACTGGCACATGAGCAGCTCGGCGCCCACCACCTGATAACCAGGGTAACACTGGTAGGTCACCACGGTGCCCTGCACCAGCTCAGGGTGAGACGTACTCTTCCAGCCATTAGAGATCTCTGGAAGCTCAGGGCAGGTGTCATTACGAGCTACTTCTGCAGGTGTGGGGGGGTGGGGGGGGATTGGAGAGAGCAAGGCAGACAGGAAGTTAGGAAATTAATATAAGGTTTGATAAATATAAGCATTTAAAGGTTAAGGACATAAAGATACCAGTGTCAGTCAGTCAGTCTGCCCAACACTCTGATTCGCAGTAAGAAATCTTGTCCTGCTGAATAATATGTCAGAATAATTTCTGGGTATTCTTTGTCCCCTGAGGATGAGTCTTGATATCATTTTTTAAAAAAATATTTTCTGACCTTTGTTCACTAAAATGCTAAATGTAAGTGTCACACTCCAATGAAATTAATTTGGCACTTTCCTGCTTCTCAGATGATCAGCCTTTTCCATTCTGACCTCCTCAATCCCACCGACACGCCTTCCGGTAAGGAAGCAGGGTCTGGGGACTCGGGGGTGGGCCATTCCATTTCTGGGGCTGAGGTTGCTGAGGTGGTCAAAAAGCTCCTCAGTGGCAGGGCCCAGGGGGTGGATGAGGTCCGCCCGGAGTTCCTTAGGGCCTTGGATGTTGTGGGGCTGTTGTGGTTGACACATACCTGCAACATTGTGTAGACATAGGGGGCAGTACCTCTGGACTGGCTGACCGGGGTGGTGATCCCTCTTTTTAAGAAGGGGGACCGAAAGGTGTGTTCCAACTACAGGGGGATCACACTCCTCAGGCTCCCTGGTTAGGTCTAATCAGGGGTACTATAGAGGAGGGTACGCCGAACAGTCGAACCCCGGATTCAGGAGGAGCAATGTGGTTTCGTGGAACTGTGGACCAGCTGTGGACCCTTGGAAGGGTCCTTGAGGGTGCATGGGAGTTTGCCCAACCAGTCCACATGTGCTTTGTGGACTCGGAGAAGACATTCGACTGTGTCCCTCGTGGAGACCGGTGAGGACTGGACTCCACCAGGGCTGCCCTTTGTCAATGATTCTGTTCATAACTTTTATGGACAGAATTTCTAGGCGCAGCCAGGGTGTTGAGGGGGTGTTTGGTGAGCTCAGGATTGGGTCCCTGCTTTTTGCAGATGATGTGCTGGACGAAGCAGAGAGGGAAGAGGGAAGTCTGGGCTTCCCTGCTTAGGCTACTGCCCCCGCGACCCGACTCTGGATAAGCGGAAGAAAATGGATGGATGGATGGAGATATATACTGTCCAGTTGGTTTTACAGATTATTTAAGTCAACTTGTTCTTCTAAATATAAGTTTGTTTTTTGACATAATCCATTCATATCCTTAATAATGTCTTGTTTTTGTTTTTCAGCTTGAGAGATGTATTTACGTATTTTGATGGCAACTTCTTTAATTTTAGATTTAAACCACTCCCATTCACTCAAGGGTGACTTTTCTAATTGATTAATTTCACTTAATACATCTTCGGTTTCACTGCAAAACTCCTCATTGTCTAGAAGGCTACTATTAAACTTCTATAAGTTTGGGATAGGTTTAACCCCACCTAGTAGAAAAGAAATTGAAACAGCACAGTGGTCAGTTAGGGGTGTTGCTGATATTTCACATTTAAGGACCTTATTTATCAGAGAGATGTAGAGATGAACCAAAAGTCTAATCTTGAGCACTGACAATTGTTAGCCAAATTATACCATCTGAATTGTTTGGTATTTGGCTTTCTCATTCTCCAACAATCAATTAAATTTCCTTAAGTGATAAATCCATTTACAATTTCCTCATAAAAGTGACTTTGCCCTCTTGGAGGAAGACAATCCGTGAGTATCCTGATGACGATTTCTCTTGTGTTTTCTTCATCCTTTTCTGGTAGACCAGTCAGCCTCAGGTTCCATATCCTTTTGTATCGAGCCTGTTCCTCCGTTGCGTTTTTAAGCGTGCTGTTTTCTCTTTAGAGCTCGTCAATCTTTTTCTTGAGCAGAAGAATTTCTTGTTTGTTTTCTCTTTGGCCGTAGCATTAGCGTCAATGCATTTGTCAAATCTTTTTAACAGTTCAGTCTGTTCATCCACTTTCCCAGTCAGAGCCTGAACAGCATGGAAAATAGCAGCGCTGATATTTCCATTATCCTTACGGTTGTCCTTCCCCTTCATTCTCTTGGGGTTTGGGATTTTAATTGGTGTATGAGTCGGGTTAATCTTACTTTCTTTGGAAGAAATCTCATCCACCTTGATGTCTTCGATGTCACTCTCTTCACAAGCCTCGTGGAGAGCACTTAAGTTGTAGTCATGGTCTGACATATTGTCATCCACGTCATCTAAAAAATGTCAAAAAACTTAAAAATGGTATATTTTCAGAAGAATTGTCAGTGAAAATAGTGTGTAGAGTTAAATCCTAATGGAGATTATGGGTTGCTTTGTATAAATTCACTATTTTGGAACACAACAATACTTTTTTAACAGCGCCTGCAAAAAGCTGCTTCTCACTCCGTCATCTTGGATCCTCTTTTTCTCTTTAGGTGTGCCCCCCCCCTTAGGGTCAAACTTATGTGCTCGCATCTTCCACCAGATAAAAGGCATACTTGATTGACCAAACCATCTGGCAATTTTAAGTGTATGCACTGTCCTCACTGTAGAAATGTTGTGCAGACAAAAGAGTTTACTGATGTTCGTACAGACAGGACTTATAAACAGGTTGATTTAATTAATTGTAATACAACTTTTGTTATATACTGCCTTAGCTGCTCATGTTTAGAAGGTTTTTTCTATGTAGGCCCTACTGAAAGACGTCTTGAGAATCACCTTGCAGAGCACAAATGCTCTCAGGACTAACAAGTGTGATTACCCCATGGCTAGACATTTTCGTGAACACACCTGTGGTCAGAGGGTGGAACAGAATACAAAAACTTAATCAAAGGGAGGCTTTTTGGATCCATCAGCTGACTGCTTGTAGTTATCCTGGTCTTAATGAAGATATTGATTTTTCCTGTTTCCTGTATTTTGCCTATAGACAGCTGGTGGTTTTATGGATGTACGGTCAGTTTGATATGTGTAAGTATGTGTATGTACATATACTGTATATATATATAGATATAGACATATATGTTTTTTGTATGTGTATGTGTGTATATATTCTTATATGTACAATATTTATTGTATGTATTTATTTTTTCATATATGAGAGTCATCTCATTTCATGTTCCTTTTTTGTCATTACGTTTCTTTGTTCATTCAGCTTTTAACTGTCTATCATATGACTACGTGATCATTTGTTACTGGGTCCTGCTGCTATATAGGCTGGGCAACATCCACAATGCATATGTTTTTGAAGCCCCGATGAAGGCCGATGTTTGGTCAAAACATGTTGGCTTTTTTAATGATTAAGCCACTATAATTAAGGATTTTTAATGTAAATCTATTACCTCTCTGGCAGGGAAGGAACTGGTGTGGCAGGTTGAGCGGTACCAACTAGATATAGTTGGGGTCACCTCCACACACAGCACTGGCTCAGGAACCATACCCCTGGAGAGGGACTGGACTCTCCCTTTTTTTTCAGAGTTGACTAGGGTGAACGGTCGGGTGTGGGGATACTCATGAGTCCACGGCTTAGCGCTGCTACGTTGGAGTTTACCCCAGGGAATAAGAGAGGTGCGCAGAGATGAGGTCTCTGACTGTCGTGTGTGCGTATGCAACCAACGTCAGTTCGGCCTTCTTGGAGTCTCTGAACCCTCAGGTGGACAATGACGGAGAAACCTGGAGGAGCTTGATTTGGAGGAACGGCCTGCCCAATCTGAACTTGAGTAGTGTTTTGTTATTTGGCTTCTGTACCAGTCATGGATTGTCCATAACAAACACCATGTTTGAGCATAGCGATGTTCATAAGTGTACCTGGTACTAGAGCTCCCTAGGCCAAAGATCGCTGATCGATTTTGTAGTCACGTCATCTGATCTGCAGCCGTATGTCTTGGACACTTGGGTGAAGAGAGGGACGTAGCTGTCAACTGATCACCACCTGGTGATGAGTTGGTTCAGGTGGCGGGGAAGGCTGCTGGACAGACTTGGTAAAACCAAGCGTGTAGTGAGGCTGAACTGGGAAGGTCTGGCGGAGGCCCCTGTCCACGAGATCTTTAACTCACGCCTCCGGAGTTATTTTTCATGCATCACGGGGAAGGAAGGAACTCCTGAACCCTGCCTTCATGTCCTCCATGGAGGAGGCAGAGTCTGAAGACTCGGGGGAACCTTCATCCATATCTCTGGCAGAGGTCAGTGAGGTAATCAAAAAGCTTCTTGGTTGCAAGGTGCCTGGTGTGGATGAGCTTTACCCCGGGGATACTGAAGGCTCTGGACACTGTAGGGTTGTTTTGGCTGACACGCCTATTCAGTTTCGCCTGGCGGTCGGGTACGGTCCTTGTGGAGTGGCAGACTGGGATGGTGGTCCCCATTTTCAAATAAGGGGACCGGAGGATGTGCTTCAATTATCAGGGCATCACACTACTTAGCCTCCCAGGGAAAGTCTACTCCAGGGTGCTGGAAAGGAGGCTCTGTCCGACTGTCAAACTTCGGATTTCGGAGGTACAATGCGGGTTCCGTTTGGGCCGTGGAACAGTGGATCAGCTCTTCACTCTAGTGAGGCTGCTGGAGGGGTTGTGGGAGTTTGCTTATCTGGTCTACATATGCTTTGTGGACTTGGGGAAGGCCTACAGCCACATCCCTCAGGGAGTCCTGTGGGAGTATGCGGTGCCGGGGTCGCTTCTGCAAGCCATCCAGTCCCTGTATAACCAAAGTGAGAGCTGTGTCTGCATACTGGACGTGAAGTCAAACACGTTCCCAGTTGATGTTGGCCTCCGCCAGGGTTGTCCCTTGTCTCTGATCCTGTTTGTAATTTTCACGGACAGGATCTCAAGGTGTAGCTGGGGGGAGGAAGAGGTCCAGTTTGAGGACATCAGAATTGCTTTTTGCAGATGATGTGGTTCTGTTGGCTCCATCACACCATGACCTCCAGCATGCACTGGGGCAGTTTGCAGCCGAGTGTGAACCAGTCAGGATGAGATACAGCACCTTCCAATCTGAGGCCATGGTTCTCTGTGGGGAAAACTGTGGACTGTTCCCTCTGGGTGGGGAGTGAGTTGCTGCCCCAAGTGAAGGAGTTCAAGTATCTCAGGGTCTTGTTCACGAGTGAGGGTAGAATGGAGCATGAGATGGACAGACGGGTTGGTGCAGCATCTGCAGTGATGCAGGAGTTTTATCGGACTGTCATGGTAAAGAGGGAGCTGAGTGGGAAGGTAAAGCTTTCGATTTACCAGTCCATATATGTTCCAGTCCTCACCTATAGTCATGAGCTCTGGGTAGTGACCGAAAGAAGGAGATCGTGGATACAAGCGGCTGAGATGAGATTTCTCTGGATGGTGGCTGGGCTCAGTCTTAGAGATACGGTTGAGGAGATTAGACATCCAGGAGGAGCTTGGAGTAGAGCCACTGCTCCTTTGCGTTGAAAGGGGCCAGTGTTTCGGGCATCGGATGAAGATGCTTCCTGGGCGCCTCTCGCTCCAGGTGTTCCAGGCACGTCCTACTGGTAGGAGGCCCCAGGGCAGACCTAGAACACACTTGAGGGATTACATATCTCGTCTGGCCTGGGAACGCTATGGGGTCCCCCAGGAGATTACTTTTAAGTAAATCAATGAAGACATAGCTTCATTTTGCCAAGATATAAATCGTTGATTTAGTAACTACAATGTTAATTAGGTTAATTCTTTCTAGTGGCCTACATACATTTCCAAAGATAAAAGTATGTCATGATCTGTCCTGAGATAGAAGAAGGCTTGGTAGAGGAACAGCTCCTGGTCCAAGTCAGGCCAGCCTCACCGTTATCTTCTCCCTCTCTTCGTCTGGTGCTTTTGGTTTTGTTTCTCCCCTCTGGTCTGATTTGCCATTGGGCACAGGCCGCCGGTGGAGATCCTCTTGCGGTCTGCTGCACTCAGTCCAAGCCCCAAACAACTTCTCCCGATGCTGACAAGTGCCACTCTATCATAGAAAAGTTGTGCCTCAGCAGAGGTGACCATAGTATCAAGAAAATAGAAAAATATAGTGAAAAAGTAGCAAGGACTTGCGGAGCTGCCGGCTGCTGAATCTACATGCACTGGTACTGACAGCAGGGTTTTCCCCATTGTTTCTTTTTCTCTCTCTTTTTTTTTTTTTTTACTATTTCCCCGCCATTGGCGAGATTTTCCGTCAATCGTTGTTTTCACTGTAGTGTAGAGGACACTGTTATGGATGTTATGCAATTAAACAACATTTCTACGTCCAAAAACAAACAAACAAACAAGACGATCTGAGGTCCCAGCGCAATGGGAGGAAAGGACTACTAATATGCTAACTTAATCGCTATTTAGCGGTTTTTGGGACCCTTTCAGTGGCATTATTTAAAAAAAAAAGAACGCAATAGGAGAAATATTTAGCAACTTATTTAGATCATCAGGGAAGGAGGAGGAAATATGCTGTCATTTGTAACCTTGCTCGCTGCTCTCAGGTGAACAGCTGAACAATGCTGTAAGCCGCCGCCGCTACCCCCTCTCTCCTTCTGCTCCGTGTGTGTGTGATGGTGACAGGCAGGACGAGAGGACATACTGCTCGCGCTGTGAATTTAGGTGTAGTGAGTCTTCAGCCAAGTTATGTTATAAGAATAAACTGATATCTGATGTTTGATTCCTTACAACTCCCAACAAGCACAACAATATGTGATAAATAGCCAGGGTTCGCAGCAAAGCCGATACTTAGGGACTGTTCTGTCGCTATGGTGCTTCCTAACATGGGGGATGTTCTCACTCTATAGTTCCACTGAAAGGTTTTTTTTTTTTTTTTATGAAAACGCAAATTCAGATGTTGATAAAAAAGGAATGGAAGAAGCTAGAATTAAATGGTTTTTTTTGTGTATGAAAGCTGAAGATCTATTCTTTATCTTGATGCATTCATTGTTTTTATATTCGAACATGAAATATTCTGGCAGTCACAACAGTCTACTATCTATTTGTATTTGTCAGTGTTTTATCTACCAAGCACCAAGCAGCCATAGGCATTTGGTTGTATTAAAGCTTTTATATTTTGATTGAGTGATGCAATTTACAATTACTCTGATTTGACAGATTGTCAGAGCATTTAATTTGAAAACTGAATTAGAAAAATTCAGAAAAATCAGAACTGTTCTTGTTTTTGTTGTGTTAACTGTAGTAATGTCAGTTATATTTGGTTAGGTCAGAGCTATAATGTTACATTCATTTGTACTCACAACATCTCAGCCTGTCATACCCTTAGGTAATGAAAAACAAACAAAAACAAATTATCCATCACTAACTAAAAGATGATGAAAATGTCAAATTTTTGTCAACTAAAACCAAACTAAAATAATGGAGAATAAAAATGGCTTAAATGTGAGTAAAACTAATAAGCATTTTCATCTCGAGACTCGGACTAAATCTGCAATAGTTGCCAATGTGAACACTGCGCAGAGGTCCACTGTAAAGCAACAATATGTGACAAACTGGCATGAGAATGTATTGGATGCCTTGATGGGGCATTTTTTTTCGACAATTTCCAGCTATTCCAATGAGCTGTGGTTAGGGCTAACTGTAACCTGCCGGGCCTGTTGGCTTTGCTCTCCTCATTTGCAGCCACACAGCAGCAGGTTCAGACCCTCTACTCAGCAGTCTACATGGACAAACATACCACAGGGATTGCACTTGGGCACTAGGAGAGCAACATTCTCTGACAATTTCCCATGTTTCTGTCTGGTGTTTACATTCTATCGATGAGATTCATAAAGAAATGTAATAAAAGCTTTCCCCTCTTTAATCCTCTTTGTCCATCATCTGTATTCCA